>NW_017728951.1:27398416-27403472 GCF_001723895.1 Crocodylus porosus | reverse complement strand
CTGCATCTAAGGATTTTGTGACCTGGTCATAGAAGGCCACCAGGTTGGTCTGACAGGACCTGCCTCTAATGAACCCATGTTGGTTGCCCCTAAGGATAACCACCCCTGCTGGCCCCTCATGGACATATGCCAGGATAATTCTCTCAAAAAGCTTACCCAGGACCAAGCTAAAACTGACTGGCCTATAGTTTCCTGCATCCTCCTTCCTCCCTTTTTTGAAGATGGGAACCACATTGGCCCTCTTCCAGTCCTCTGGCACCACACTAGAGCACCACGAGTGCTCGTAAAGCCATGGCAGGCGCCTCAGCTAATTCCTTCAGCACTCTGGGGTAGAAATAATATACTAGTAAACTTAGGTCCCTCTCCTCCTCAGTTGTGAATATCTGCTGAATTCCTAACACTGAGCAAAAATTCTCTGTATTAGTATTTTAGTAATGACAGGAAAGGAGTAGCACCACTGTACAGGTAAGACATTTTATGGACATGTTGCATATTGTTCTTGTTTGTGTTTCAGAAAATGAAACTGTATCCTCTTCCAACCTCCATTTTGACAAACTAAGCAACTCAAGCCCTTTTAATCTCCTCTCCTTTGTTTTTATGAACCTGGTGGATCTTCTCTGCCCCTGTTATAGTTTAAATTCATTTTCTGAAACACAGACAACAAGAACAGTATGCTATGTAACATGTCCATAAGATGTCTTACCTCTACAGTGGTGCTACTCCTTCCCTGTCTTTACTAAAATACTATAACTGAATCACTATTGGCTAACTGAACTGAACCATCTGTGCCCTATTTGTGGCTCATGGTCACCCTACAATCAGTCAGTATATCCAGGTTCCACTTTCCCTCCTTTGCTGCAATCTGAGAGACCATCAAAGAGTAAAAGTTGATATTAGTCTTTAAATGCACGACTTGACAATTTCTACTATTAAATTTCATGCTGTTTGTATTACTCCATTCCACAAGGTTATCTAATCATTTGTGAAAGTTTATCTGATCCTGCTTTCTATTAGCAATACTCCCAAATGTGGGTCATCTTCAAATTTCATCAACAAACCCTATTTGCTATTGAAGATATTAAATAGAAGAGTCCACAGACCATCTACAGACCAGCTGTAACCTTTCTCCAGTCGGATAACTCCTCTTTTACATATCCTATTTTGGTCCGTCTGTGGACCAGCTCCATATCCATCTTAGAATTATAGTATTAATCCCAACTTCATAGTCTTAGCTAATATTTCCCCATGAAACACAAAATCAGATTATTTGTTTAAAAAAGAATTAGGTTCATTGTACTGCCTTTATCTTAGAAGTAAGGGGAAGGAGACATCCCTTCTGGTCCCTGATGCTAATGATAGTATCCATTTTACCCAATGAATGTCATGCAAAATGAATACACAGTTCTAGGAGTCAGTACAAAAGAACCAGACTCTGTAGCATAAGGTACATGGCTGCAAAGAGAAGGATTTACATTCTGATCCCAGATGCCAGAGCTATTTGTTTTGCAGTAGATAGCCATGCCACAGAACTCTCTCTTGGTTGCTGGCCTCTGGCTCTCTGATTATTCAGCTTCAATAAAATGGGTGGTTGGTGCCGTTGGCCCTGACTAGTCCACTGGTTGCTAGGGCAGTATACTGGGAAATGTTCAAATAATAAATTAGGGCAAATGCCCTAATCACTAAGATACTGGGATAATAGTTGAGTAGACTGCCCTTCTATCCTGTTAGGCATCTAATATGGATGCACTGGAATCCCAAGGGTACCTCCCTGCTGAGTGAGTTGGAGCTGGAAGAAAAACCCCAGTTAGGCTCCAGAGCAGTGAGAGATGTGCAGGTGGAAGCCCGCTTCTCCCCCGCTCCCCTGAAGCCCCCCAAAGACCTCCCAGCAGCCACGGAGCCCCCCACCAACCCCCAGCACAGCCGGAGGCAAGCAGGGCCCATGGTGGGAGAGGATTAACCCCTGAGTGGGTCCCCACCTAGGCCCCTACTTGGCCCAGCCCCGCAGGGAGGGAGAGAGGTGGGGGGTACTCACCAGTCCCCCTCCAGTAGGGCAGGGCCCCCCCTTGCCTGAGAACAGCTTCCCCGATGGCGGGCCCACTGCGCATGCGCGCAGTTTAAAAGGGCCCACCGACAGAAAGAAAAAAAGCCCCAGTTAGGCTCCAGAGCAGTGAGAGATGCGTGGGTGAAAGCCCGCTGCACCCTCGCTCCCCCAAAGCCCTCCAAAGACCCTCCAGCAGCTGTGGAGCCCCCCGCAAACCCCCAACACAGCTGGAGGCAAGCGGGGCCCATGGTGGGAAAGGGTTAACCCCTCACTAAGTGGGAGGAGGTGGCTGAGTAGAGCCGGCTGGGTCAAGCCCCACCCAGGCCCCTACTTCTCCCAGCCCCCCAGGCAGCCACGCGACCAGGGCCACACGAACAGGCTGCGCAAACAGGTGCAATTGTCTGCTGGCGCATGAGTTAGCACAGAGTTCGCGCAGGAGGGTGCGTGGGAGGGCCCAAGACCCTGCCTGTGAACCCCCCAAGGTAGACAGTCCCAGCGACAGCCATCCTACCAGAGGCATGACACAGATGGTCATGTGCCACACCCTGAGGGTACCCTCGGGCTCTGCGGCCCCCCGCCTGGAACCTCAGAGACAGCCACCCAGATGAAGTCCATGGTTCTGGGGTCCATGCAGACGGAGCCCCTGGCACTCAGCTGTGGAGGCTGCCTGTCACTTTTTCAGGCTCTGGGGCCTGGGAGCATGGCCAGCTCCCCTTGTGGGGTCTGCTCCTTTTTGGGGTCTCTGGTGTGCCAACTGGAGGAGCTTTAGGCCACAGTCCAGAGACTGCATGCCATCAGGGACTGTGAGCAGGAGATTGACTCCTACTGCCAGGCCCTCCCCCGGGAGGTCTCCCTCCAGGACAAAGGAGGACTCCAGGACCTCCCGCTCTGTCCAGTCAGGGGGATGGACCAAGGTGTTCAAGGGCCCTAAGGCCCGCCGCACCAAGGCCCCTGCCCTGCTGGAGCTTAGCAACAGGTACGCACCTCTTGCTACTCCAGCAGAGCCTGCTGAATTGCCAGCTTCTGCAGGCAACACAGGCTCAACTGCAGCTACCGCCCCCGCTCTCCCCAAGACAAAATATAAGGTGTTTGTTGTGGGAGACTCCATCCTGAGGGGGACTGAGGGGGCAATCTGCCGCCCCGACCCCTTAATCTGGGAAGTCTGCTGCTTCCCAGGGGCCTGCATCTGGGACATTGTGGAGAAGATCCCAAAGCTCCTCCAGCCCACAGGCCACTATCCTATGCTCCTTATTCATGTGGGCACCAATGACACGTCTCAGAGCGCTCCCAGACGGGTCATGAAGTGTTACAGGGATTTGGGAGAGGGGCTAAAGGGTCTGGGGGCACAGGTGGTGTTTTTGTCAATCATCCCAGTCTCAGGGTATGGGTTGAGAAGGGAGAGGAGGATCCAGGTAGTGAACCAAAGTCTGTGGTGCTGGTGTTATCGGGAAGGCTTTGGCTTCCACGACCACAGTCCACTCTTTGGTGAGAGAGGCAGCGAGCTGCTGGGAAGAGATGGCCTCCACCTCTCTCTCCTGGGGAGGAGGCCCTTCTCAGCCAGACGGGCTGATCTGCTCCCCCAGGCTTTAAACTAAGCCCGCTGGGGGATGGAGGGACTACCACCACTGCAGGCCCACTGAGCAACCCTTACTAAGCCAGCAGGCCAAGGCACTTAAAGGAGCCAATCCCTGCCCCAGCCCTGGTATAATCTGTGGGCAAGGCAAGAGCCCTCAAGGGGACACTTTTCTGTCTGTACACAAATGCCAGGAATTTGAGGAACAAGCAGGAGGAGCTCGCCCTCCTGCTCAATGCAAATAATTATGATGTCATAGGGATAATG
The DNA here is from genome assembly GCF_001723895.1 of Crocodylus porosus. Taxonomy (NCBI): domain Eukaryota; kingdom Metazoa; phylum Chordata; order Crocodylia; family Crocodylidae; genus Crocodylus; species Crocodylus porosus. The sequence goes on along the minus strand of NW_017728951.1, from coordinate 27,399,591 downwards.
GACACCTGGTGGGACTCCACCCATGACTGGACCATGGGTATTGATGGCTATACCCTGTACAGGAGAGATTGTGTAGCTGAAAGGGGCGGAGACGTAGCTTTTTATATTAAGGAAAGCTACATGTCCCTGCAAACTGATCTTGGTGACCAGGGTAGATGACTGGAGACCCTCTGGGGAACACAGCACAGGGGACACAATGGTGGGAGTCTACTACAGACCTCCCACTCAAAGTCCTGAGCTTGACCAGGAGTTCGCCCGGGAACTGACTGAGGCTACATGCTCCAGGACCATGGTTGTCATGGGTGACTTCAATTACCTGGACATCTCCTGGGAGGGGCACTCAGCAAAAACTGAGCGGTCACAAAGCTTCCCCTCGTGCGTGGATGATCTCTTCCTGACTCAAGAAGTCCATGGGCAAAGCACTGCTCAATCTGGTACTGGCTACTGGGTATGACCTAGTGATTGATGGGAAGCTGGGTGACAGCAACCATGAGCTGATCACCTTCACTATCTGCTGTAAAGCTGGCAACTCAGTCAGCAACACAGAAGTCCTTGACTTCATAAAAGCCATCTTTAACAAGCTCAGGAGGCTGGTCAGTGAGGCCCTAAGGGACCATGACCCCAGGGAGAGGGGAGTTCAAGAAGAGTGGCTGATCCTCAAGGGAGCGATCCTCAATGCACAAGCTAAGTCTATTCCATCTCAGAGAAAAGGCAACAAGAGGACACAGCAGCCCCCCTGGCTCTCCAGGGACCTAGCAGACCTCCTGAGGCTAAAAAGAAAGGCCTCCAAAGATGGGAGGTCACCTCCAAGGAAGATTATTCTGCACTGGTCCGGTCCTGCAGGGAGCAAACCAGGAAAGCCAAGGCAGCAACTGAACTGCAACTAGCTTTGAGCATCAAGGACAATAAAAAGTCCTTTTTCAGATATGTGCGGAGCCGGAGGAAAAGCAAGGGTAACATTGGACCCCTGCTGAATCAGATGGGGCAACTGACAACTGATGCCCAGGAAAAAGCCAACCCATTAAATGGGTACTTTGCGTCGGTCTTTCATCAGTCCCATGGGACGCCCATGCCCACTACGGGACAGGGAGATCTGGGTGAGGGAGATCTCCTGCCCTCCATTAATGCTGACCTTGTGAAGGAACACCTTGAGAAGCTGGATACCTTCAAGTCAG
>NW_017728951.1:27387001-27397428 GCF_001723895.1 Crocodylus porosus | reverse complement strand
TTGCTAGGATCCTATGACCCCAGCTGACTTTCTGCCCTTTGGGCGGGGGCCTGGACTCGATGATCTTCCGATATCCCTTCCAGCCCTAATGTCTATGAAATCTATGAAATCTTTGAATTGGTGCACCATGGGTTATATCTGTTATTAGACCAACTGTGTGTCTGGGAGGGACACAAACAAACTTTTCTATATCCCTCTGAATTATAGTGTTGGTTGAATAAAAGATATCACCCACAAAAATCCTTGCCTCTTACATTTTTTCCTGGACCATCCTACTACATCACCCTAACACTAGTACAGAGGTGAACTATGGAGTCCATAAGTGCTTCTGTTCATACAGTGGAAGAATTATGTGTGCGACTTCCATGGGCAGAACAGCAGCATACAGAGTGGGATCTTTCTCTGTAGGTGTCCAGACAATTCTTCATGTTCTCCCCATGGAAGATTTACCTATCTCACCACTGCTGGTTACAGCATGTTTGGATGTAGGGGATGAATTAAGGAACAAAAATTTAGGTGCTTTAGAGGTGTAATAGGACTGGACCTCCTGAAGGAGTCACCCAGTTTTGAGGTTACCAACAACTTAAATCATGTGTTTTGGAGGCTCAATAGAACTTGACCTACGTTTACTCCTGAATAATCTGTCCCCAGATTGACACTGAAGATACATCCCACAGGAATTATTATTTTAGATGCTAGTTCTTTCAAAACTAGAATTGGCTTACTTGGCCCCTTCCTTAATTCTGTCACAACCTAAGTTCATGTGACTGATGAACTTTTTGCTGTCCTTTTTCATTGTCTTTGCAATGTCCAGCTCATATAAGATTTTGGCTCTTTCCACTTAATTTCTGTACTTTCTGACCTCTGGAAGATTGTTCTTGTGACAGTGATTGATCAAGTACTTTCTGTCATTCTTTGTAGATTCTTATTCTTAATATCCTGTTTAAAAAGACTGTTCATCTAGATAAGTCTGTAGCCTTCTCCACCAATATTTCCCTTTGCTTGGGATGCAATTTCCAAACAGTAACTGTACGTTTGACTTCTGCATTTCAATCCCTGGTCCTATTGATCTTCCTTAATTCCCTTGATTTCACTAACTTTTCCCTTCTGAATTCCAAAAACCTAGTTATATACTAACTTTAGTTTATTCTGTAATTTAGACTTAACTTCATCAACTCATGATTGCACAGGCTAAGATTATTTTCCATAGGTTCTTGCTACTTAGAAAATTTAAAAAAAATCATAGCTGTTAATTGCTTCTGTTACCATTTAATAGAGTATTCTATTGGCTCTCTTATCCTAAAATATTTGTGCCCTACAACTATTCAATCCATATTAGAAAAGTTAAAGTCTCCAGTAATAACAAATTGCTATTATTAATTTACCCTATAATTAAGGTTCTAGCCAACTTGAGGAGGCAGTTGGTTGATTTGTAGGTAGATTGCAGGGCTGGCTGCCATTTTCACAGGTTTATCATGGGTGCGCCCTCTCCTACACCTCTGAAGGGCCCTGATGGCTCCACTCCATGCCACTGATTGGTGGAGAGGATTGTACATCATATGGCCCCCACCCCTTGTTGCTGATTGGCTGAGAAAGGCTGTCCATCATGCAGCCCCACTTCTCACCCCTGATTGGTGGAGAGGGGTGGGGCACAAGACAGGCAGTCCTTTCAGCCAATCAGTGTCAAGGGCTGGTGGGTGGCAGCCCTCTTGCTTGCTCACCTTCATGCAAGCAGTTCCCTTTATGCCAGGTTGCACAGTTGGGAGGAGAGTTGGCTCACACTGAAAAGCCAGAATTTTAGTTTTAGTAAAGTGCTTTTTTCTGTGGATTTCACAGAGATCGCCTGATTTCACAATTTCCACAAAATCCATGAAATCACAATTGGAGTAGGTATCTCCCTATAAACTTGTAGAGATTTCTATCCCTAGCCAATCTACAGAAACCCTAGCATAATCCCTATGGAGATAGCTTTAAGACAATATTGTTAGTACTGATGGATAATCATCTGAAAGCCATGAACAGAAGACAGTTTTCTATGCTTGCCTTGCTGGATGATAGCAGTCTACTACTTGCTGCTGACGCACATTTATGTAGGACTGGAATTTGTAGCCACATTTCCCACCTCCCCACCAGATAAATGTTTTATTTTTAATATTCTTTTACTAGGATGATTGCAAAGAAACCTCTTGAAACGTGAGTTGAGTGCAGACTGAAGCAACAGTAACTTCTTGAACCTGCAGTCAACCAGAAACAATAGTACTGAAGATGGAATGAACTGCCTCTGAGCAAAGCTGGTAACTATTTCAGTGCTGATAAATTTAATATCACTGAGCATTAGCTTATTGTACAATTATATTTGCCTTTTTTAGTGATCCAACTACCCCTTCAACACCAAAACCTCTAGCTTTCCAAAGCTTCAGTCATAACAAAAGCACAATTCAGTCATATTTGACAATAAAAACCTATGAAGCACACTGAAAATTTATACTTTGAGAATGAAATGTTATCAGTGGAATTTAATACAAAATAAATAACAGGAACACTGTACTGAATGTATTATTCATTTCTATATTTAATTGTGATGAATGTCCTGTAGAATGGCTGTCAGAGGATGGGATACGCCATTGTTAAATTGTTAGATATTATTATTATTACCAATATTACTATTATTTACAAATAGAAATAAACAGACAACTGAAGATAATCTAGGGAGTTCTCTGGATGGATCATTCACCCCTCATCCACATTCTGCAAATTGCACAAAACATAGAAGAAAGAATGACAATTAGACCAACAGTTACCCAGTTGTACAGCTTCTCTCTGACTCAGCATTCACTGTGTTGAATATGGGGGCACATGAATTCCAGCTCCAATATGTCATTCGTGTGTGTCTGTGTGTGTGTACATACATACATACATATGAGTGACACATTAGAGCTGGAATTCATATGCATCTATAGATAGATAGATAGATGCATATGAATAATATATATTATAAATGACCATATTTGATTTTCCCTTCACAGATGGTTACATCTGTCAATACATAGGTTTCCTAAACTTCAAGTTTTTGTTTTTCAGTCAATGCATAGCTTACTGACACAAATGAAGTAATTCTGAGCCAAAATAATCAATAGGCATTTTTAAATTAAAACTCATTTCTTATTATTCCTCAACAACCAAAAACAGAGTGACAACCAAAGATTTCACAATAAGAGTATCAACATTTTTTGCTTAAAAAAGATGCTAGGAATGCTATGATAATGTGTAAAACAGATTTTTGATACTTTATGCATTTTGCAGAAACAGTGCGTACACTCATGCAAGAGCTTTAAACTTTTACTAAAATGTTACAAACTTTAGACACATGCATATATTGGATTTGAAAATCAACAGATGCAGTCAGTACATGACACAGTAATCCAAGTCAATTAATATTACAAGTATTTGAGCATATCATCTGATGTCATTCTAAATTTCACTGGTGGGTATTCACACTGAATAAATATAGTTTGTCTAAGGAGCATGAATGGCAATATAGGACAAAACAAAAATCAAATTGAGACTGCCATTTTTCTCTAGATTTTTGAGCTTTAAAATTATAAAGGACATATTATGTACTGAAGTTTATGTTCTGTGATTTTTCAGTGTTCAGTAAAACACCAAATTCCTAGCATTGTTCTTCAAAGATGGCAATGGCAAACATCCTAGGTGTCGTCTGCAAGTTCTACAATTTTCTTCATAAAGTGCTCTTAATTGATAGGTATTGGGGAAAAATTAGATGTTGGCACTCTTTTAAAACGATTTAGGCACCTAAGCCTCATTTGATATCACTTTGAGGGTTTTGACAGTAGTTTAGCTGCTAAGCAAAGGGAGTTAAGCACTTTTGAAAAATTTACCTTGGTGCTACTTTTGCTGTGTAGTATTTGCTATGTTCTGCTTTGCCATGGCTATGTAAAATGGAGTTTGCACAGCCATAGCAATTCATGGAGATTCATCTGCAAAAACTAACTGTGACACATGATGAGCCAAGGATGTTTGTGGGTGATATCTTTCATTAGACCACCTGTACAGTTGGGAGGGATACAGACCCCATTTTGGGTACCAAGTATATACATTTCCAACTGAGACATAGTCTTGATTATTCATAAGTTTGTCCAAATACCACAAAAACATGGCAGCATTTTATCTTGAGTCAGTTTTGAAAACAATCACAGACATTATCAGTTTTCATCACAAATATGTGTGACATGATAGTTTAGGATATTTTAGGTGCTATATGCAGAGGCAGATCCAGAGGGGAGGAGCAGCATGGCTGCACCCCCTTTTGAAAAGGACCCACACCACAGTCCCCAAAGCAAGTGAAAATCCCTTCCCTTCACTTCCATTCTCAGAGGCATATTCCCTTCCCCATTTTTATGCCCCCTCCCCTCCTCTGTTGCTTTCCATTCTGTCCTGGGGACAGGGAAACCTGTAGAGCGCCTCTTGCCCACTTCAGCTCAGCTCAGCTGTGACAATGACAGTGGCAGCAGCAGCAGCAGCAGCAGCAGCTATAATGTGGGAGGGGGTTCCCCCTCCCTGCACCAACTCCTGGGGGGACCAGGCAGGGTGGGAAACCCATTCACCCACACATTGCCACCGCTGCTGTCCTGTTATACTCCCAACTGAACCTAGCCCCATAAAGCCCAGCTGGAGAGGGTAGAAGCAGCTCTGGGGGCTTCCAAACCATCCCTGGTACAGCAGGGAAAGTAGCAGGGATAGGTTTCAATAGTAGGGAGAATTCCTTTTGATAATAGACAAATTTATTGATATGCAGTGATAAGAGAAAAGAAACAATACAAGCAATCAAGCAATTCTATATATCTACTAATTCTAGGGCTGTCATCAGAGTCAAGAAATGTCTGGCCAGGACACAGGCTTCACTCTGAAGGCTCTCTCTTAGGTGTCAGATGTCAGCAGCCTGGAGGTGGGATGCCGACCATGAGGTGGATGACATGGGCTGGGAGTGTGGGAGACAGGGACCCTCTCAGGGAGGAGGATGGGGAGGAGGAGGATGAAGATGGGGGTGGGAACCCTTTGTTACTCTCAAGTTTCTGCTTTTGGATTCTCTTTCCCTCCTGATGACTCTCCATCTGTGGCTGTCTCTGATTGGTCTCTGTGCTTGTCATACTGTCCACATTCTTTCATCAGTTCATTGCAAGCTTGTCACATGCATACCTTTCCCAAAACAAGAATTTCAGGCCCCCTCTTTGGCCTTGTGAGCTGGTGCCACCTTATCTCATGTTATGGAACAGTGTAGTACATGCCCCCCATTTCTCAGATTATGTGTCCTTGTTTGTTAGATAGCCTGTCTGCTTCCGAAGGCTGAGAAAACTGTGTGTGCGAGACCCAGACTTTTAGAAATCAGTTAATCCCTGATGCCCATCCTGAACCATTCTAATGCATATATCTCTAAGCCAATTCCAAAAAGCAAACCTCTTAATACCATTTTCAAGTCATCAAGAGAAGGAAAGAAGGGATATGGAGGGGACGTGACTCTGACCAGGGAGGAGAAGGGGGCGAGACTCTTGTATGGTTTTGGGACTTACAGAGTTCCCAGAGGCTCTCCCAACTTGGTTTGCCCATACAAGTGGGTGTGGGAGAGGTGGGGTAGGGGAAGGGAGGGGAGACTGAAAATATGGGGTGCAGCCACTTCTACAGCACAAGTTGCTACTCCCACACCCTGTTTGCCAAATCCTGGATCTGTCCCTGGATACATGCAAGAGAAAACTAGGAACCAGGAATTACTGCCACTGCCATTTTAGGCCATCTGGCAAGTAAGTCACAATGGCCATGTCTACATGAAACACTCCACAGTACCTTGTTACTACAGCACACTAGTTAGTTACTACTGTGCAGTACCTTTGCATGGCACGAAGTGTGACACAACGCTACTGAGCAGTAATAACGAGCTACTGATTAATCACCATCACCAAGAAGCTATGTGGGGACACTACTGAGCAGCAACACCAGTTACTGTGCAGTCATTTAATACTTGTAGATGCAAGTACTAAATGACTGCGCAGTAACACAGCTGCACAGTCAGTGTCTCATGTAGATGCGGCCAGTCTCTTTCCCTATTTCTAGAACAGTAAAATGATGGCAATATTTCTCTTTCTTGTGTTCATTCTTCTAGGTGTGCACATTCTTTCAGTAGTGTAACTAAGGCAGGACAGGTGGGTCAGCAGCTCTGGGTGCTGCCTTGAAGGGAAGGGGAGAGGCAGTATGGATAAATATTTGCCACTGCTGTTGCTGTCTGGCCACATCACGAGCAGACAGGAGCTACTGCTGCTCTCTGTGCTGCTGCTGTTCTGGGCACCAAGCTGCCTTGTTACACCTCAGCTTGGGAATATCAATATAAAGTGCTCCAGAAGTATATGAGAAACCTTAGTTTTCTGGTTCTTCTGCTAGCTCATGAATTAATACAGGTTTTCATGCGCTGAGGCTGCAGGGCCCTTTTCCTTTAGAGAAAAGTGTTCATTAAAAATAGCAGTCTCTGTGTCATGAAGTTCTTATTTTTGAATCCTGTAAATTAGTTACATAAGCAGCAAATTTGCAGTTTAATCACAAAAAATGAATTGCTTGACATTGTTCCATATAAGTATTTGCCCTAGTTTGAATATATTTGGTCCTCCCATGTTGCTCTATTGATTTTCTAATTCTTTTGGTAAAGGTCATTTTTTTTTGGCAACAGTATATTTAATATATTCACAATTTGTACCAAAGGTCTTTACTCCAAAGGGCTTCATTTTATCAGCCAGACACACGAACATTACATTTAATTCATATTTTTCTCAAGGGCTTCCACTGCCAAATCTGACTGATCTTCCAACTTCACCCCCCCACCCACATTTTTACTGAATCACTTCTACTCTTCCATTACATCCATTACATTTAATTACCTTTATTTTGCAACAAAGCAACATTCATTTTCTAATATAAAACCTCAATGGTTCAATATTTACATTGTTACTTACTCTTTTGGAATCTCTAATTGTATTTAATGTTAGAAAGTAAAATCAAAAGATCAAAAGTACTTTGCTGAGTCCTGCACATACTTTCTGCACTCTCACTACTGTTACAAGCTGTTGGTATGAGCACCTGAGTAGATGAATCAATCATTTAAAAGGCAAGAGCTGAGAGAATATGCTCAAGGAGGGGAAATAACAAAGATCTATATAGAAAAATATAGGGTCTCTGATGCCAACTGAAAGGCTAATGCTGAGTACAAAATTAATAACTTCCATTATTAGCAGAAATACAGCTGGTTTAAAATAACTGGGACAGTCTCAAATCACATACTCAAGCGACTGAAAAGGCCCAGCATTTTTCTCATCTAGTCTTGTCTAGAGTGACAAGAAAATGCTGCTGCTAAGGGCATAGATAATACTAGTAACTAGAATCCCCTTCTTATTTTCTCTAGCCCTTCAAGTCTACAAGTTTAACCAAGTAAGAGGCCAGAAATATTCTTGACAACTACTGTGGCTTAGGTAAAAGTGGCACAGAGCAGCTTAGCAAAGTAACCAGCTGATGACCCTTCCAGAAAGCAAACAGAGCTGTGCTGTGCTTCATTTCTTCCATGAAATGTATAGCATCTGCAAAGCCAATGAAGATAAGCTTCTTCTGCAATTTGCATTAAATAAATGGCTTAATTTTAATGAAATGAAATCACTTAGATTGATGTCTCCTTTTCCTCCAGATGTAAAAACAAAAATCTAACAATGAAAATTGATTGAGCTCTTTATGCTCTCATGCTAATCAAAATGATAATGCTACTACATCATTTCTACAGTCCATACTAAAAATACATTGATAGGCATATCCAAAACAACACAAAACTAATTAGATTACAAATATCTTACAACACATTCCTGTATCTTATACTGCTGTTTGGGCACTTGGAAGGACCTTATTCAACATCCATTTTCTGGGTTAAGTTGGCTACCCCTAAGCATGTTAGACTTTTAATGAAAAATTTCAATAGCAGGAAGAAAAAATGATGTGATCTGGGATGCCTGAACAACAGTATTATTTTGCTTTGTAACCTTGACATGGAGAATGTAAGATACTTGGACTTGCTAAGCCATAGTCTATTCAGCATCATTGTGTTAGCATTACTCACCAAGTGGAATTAAAAACTGCACTACAGTTACCATGACAACCAGCTGTCTCCCACATACAGCATCAGTTTGAATTTGTGCAGACCATATCTAACAAAGATTTAAGTCAACAAATTCAGTATTACCCTGAGGTAAAAACCTGGTTTAAGAACAAATAAATAATATGAAACAGAAAATATTTAAGCCCAGTACCTTTATCCCATTCACATGACTTTGTTTTTCAGATTTCTGCAGTGAATTTTGTCAGAACTGGAAAGGGAAAAGAAATCTCCCTCTTCAAACCGTAGCTGAGGGCCAGTGAAATTCTTGACCCAATACATCAACAGGGTTATTTAATGTCATAAAGCTACCAAAACTTCCTGAGATAAAGAATGCCTCTCCAGACATATTAAAGTTTTCATGCTAGCATTATTTCTGCAAGTCAGCTAAATAATATATGAAATAAAACACAGCAACCCCAGTGTTTACAGCTGCATTTCAAGCTTTGGAACGATAAAATTAGGCATTATGAATCCTTTGTGTTTTAACAAATCTACAAATTAGCCACTGAGCTGGGGACTAGAGCTTGCATAACCAAATAAATAATTTAAGGCAAGCTGAGCAGGGATTAGGGAAGACAGCACAGTTCTCAATAGTCCAATATATTATACAGTAATATTTATCACCATCTAATTATATTTAAAACAATAAACATCACTTTGTCCGAGTAGACAATATTTCATTATCTACTCAGGGAAAATATTCACACTAAAATTTAAATGTCTTTTTTACAGCTATTATAAACAAACCAAAAAGAAATTCAGATATGTATCTTAATAATGTTCACAATAAAAAGAAAAGCCCTAACAAGATCAGGCAATACAAAATTCAGGTGAATATCTCTTTTTATTGCCCACCCCACCCCATAAAGTGTGACAATATTACACACAAGCATGAAACAATGCAGACAACACATCACAAGTAAGGACAACATTCACTTAATGTTCTGCTGTGGTTGGTTTGTGTGATGGCAGTATTTAAATAACATATACATTTTTAGAAAAAGAGAAAAATAAAGAGAAAACTTCTTCAATGAGGAGGCAACAAAAGAAAGAGCTACTTCGTCCGCACTCTCTACTGGATTTTCAGGTATGGAAGTAAATAAATAAGAATGCATGGGTCTGCATGCATGCAGTCAAATACTTAAAAACAATATAAATAATCAGTCTTTGTAACAGGATTTTGTCATCAAACAAACATATTATTTATCTAACAAACATCAATCTATAGATGCTGAACATAAGGAAAACACATTAACCATAATACTATTACTACTGTTTTAAGCATTTAAGCACCATACACTTCTGTTTTGCTTCATCGAATATTGAAGATGCATTCCCTGCCTTGACAAGCCTACTACCTTAAAGTTGAAGAAACAAATGCAAGCTAAATTCCATTCAGCAAAAGTAGGGTCTCTTGAGTAAACTAACATTTCTTCACATCTGTTTCCTAAAAGTTAAAATGACAAGTACAGTATTTCCTCTTCTTGAAGTTCTCTGAAATTTTTATATCTAATAACATTTCTAATATTGCAACTGAATAAACTGAGGCACAAAGAGTGCAATTTTCCCACACAAACTTTCCAGAAGAAAAACATCCGCTCTACATTCTTAAGGTCTGAAGTTATTTGGGAAAGGATCTATACGTATGCACAGTAAAGAAATATTTTACCCTACCAACCTGAAGTCTAACCCTTTCTAAACATTCTTCTTAGGGGTTCCTTTTATCTCAGAATCTTAGATCTACTTTTTCATTTCTATGAATAGGTCCCTCGTATTTTACAAATCAACTCAAATAGCTGCTGTGGTGAATGGTAGGTGTTCAAAATACAAGATTGTATCATACCCGTGTAAGTGGGCTATTGGACAAGATGCTCAAGTTCTGAAATGGTGCTTAACTTTAACATTATTGCCTTGATTATGCTTGCTGCTTAACCATGTTCAGCATTCTTTTTTTTATTCACATTCACCCATAGTCAATAATGATAGCTGTAGTGATTGACAGTGAAGATAAAGCTTTATTACATATGACAACAGAACCCCGAGACAAAGTTTGCATTTTACATTCTGCTTTCTTGTCTGTGCAATCTCTATGTTGCTATTTTTATACTGCTTATAGTTTCATAGTTTCTAGGGTCAGAAGGGACCTGAGCAGATCATCAAGTCCAACCCCCTGCCATGGCAGGGAAGAGTACTGGGGTCAAACGACCCTGGCAAGGTGTTCATCCAG
>NW_017728951.1:27379617-27386901 GCF_001723895.1 Crocodylus porosus | reverse complement strand
GACAGTGAAGTAGCGCCTCCTGATGTCTAGTCTGAATCTGCCCTCTGCCAGCTTGTGACCGTTATTTCTTGTCACTCCTGGTAGTGCTCGGGGGAACAGGGACTCTCCCAATGCCCCCTGCCTAGTTTGTAAATGGCCACTAGATCCCCCCTCAGCCTTCTCTTGTGGAGGCTGAACAGGTTCAGGTCCCTTAGCCTCTCCTCGTAGGCTCTACTGCCCCCTGATTATGTGGACCCTCTCCATGTTGTCCACTTCCCTCCTGAAGTACAGGCCCAGAACTGGACTCAGTACGCCAACTGAGGCCTGACCAGTGTCACATAGAGGGCACCTCCTTGGACCTGCTTGAGATGCATCTGTGGATGCATGACAAGGTACGGTTGGCTGTCCTGACCACTTATATAAAAGCAAAACAAAACAAAAGCAAGCACTACGGAGCTGAAGACCTGTACACCTTGAGGATGTTACAGTGCAACAAGTTAAAAGAGTTATTTAAATTTTCAGTAATAGAAACCACAGTCCTTGATTGAGATTGGGACCTCATTTTGTTAGGGCCTTGTCACACAGTAACTTTATGCAGCTTCTGGAGCTGTCAACCTCTGGACTGTCCACACATTAACACCTGAAACTAACTTTAAGCAAAGTTCAGGAAGCTTAAAGTTAACCCTGCTCTGGAGTGGCATATCTCTGATCTGTGTTGCCAAGCTTCTGTTTCATTCATATGTGGCCACTCTCCACAGGTGAGCTGCCCAAGTTGCAGTCCTTCACCATCCCAGGATGCTGTCTCCTCCTCCACCCTCTTGTTCTGTGTGGACATACTTTCCAACCCCTGACCTCTACTAATCCAGGAGGCAGTTCTGGCAAGAAGCCAACTCTTCCTCCCGTGCCCAGGGGTGTGATTTTCCTACTCATAGGAGGAAGAAAAAATTATTTAGAAGGGCTGAGCATGCATGTGTGCCCCCCAACACCCCTGTGTGGGAAGGGGTGAGGGGGAGAGGAAAGGGCCATGGTGTGGGGGGGACAGATCAAGGCCTCAGCAGTGAGAGATGGAGTGAGGTACAGGCAGGAGTAGGGACTGGGGTGAGTGGGGCCTCGGCTGGGCTGGGTGGTGGGATAAGCAGAGGCCTGGGGGGCATGTGCCCTCCCTGATCTGTGTGTGGGGTGGAGGTGGCTGCCACTGCATGCTTTGCTTTGAGCCTCGCTGCCCTGAGAGCCATGCAACATCACAGGCATCCCGCCGATGAGGGGGCAGAAGGCGCGGGGCAGCTTGAGCAGGCAGCAAAGCACAGTGTGCAGCAGCAGCAGCTGTCTTTGCCCTATGCACAGATCGGGGGACACATGCCTCTCCAGGCCTCCACTTGTCCCACCATCAGGCCTAGCCAGGACCCCACTCACCCCAGCCCCTGCTCCTGCCTGTGCCCCTCTCCCTCCCTCGCTGCTTGGGTCTTGACCTGCACCACCTCCCCACAGTGGTGAGGAAGGGAGTGGAGACGGGGCTTGGTCAGTGGTAGAGGCAGGCCCTGAACATCTGGTGGGGGGTGCAGGTCAGAGCTGTGAGCGGCTCATCAGGGGGTGCAGGGATGGGGTGGCTCATCTGGGGGGCACAGGGCAGGGCAGGCTGCTGTTACAAACTGGGGCTCTGCCAGGCTCTTCCCAGTGAGGGGGTTGGGTCGCACTGGGCTCAGGGTGGACAGCAGTGGTGCAGAGGTGGGTCAGGGGGGCTATGGCAAATTTTGGGGTGGCTGCAACCCCCACCATAGCCCTCTCCCAGTGCTGCTGCCACCTGCCCTGAGTGCAGCCTGGCTGATCCCCCACCAGGAAGAGTCTGGTGCAGCTCTGGCCCCAGCCCACAGCAGCAGCCCGCCCTCATCCTGGACAGACCTGGGGGCACACACCCTGCATGTCCTCCTGGGGTACCCCTAGATGAGCTGCTCATGGCTAGATCCCACGCCCCACCCCAGCTGGGCAGTGCTGCCCCAGCCCCAACCCCACTCCCTCCCTCACTGCTGTGTGTGCAACCCTCCCCATCCCTGCTGCAGCTGCTGGAAGCCTGCAGCCAGGCTGCCTTGCAACCCAACCCCTGCCCCATGTTTGGGGGTGTTACATCAGGTTATCCCCTCCCCTTTCCACCACCTATGTTCCTACCTCCAGGAAGAGCAACCCCATGCAAACAGCCTGCAAAGTACATGCCAGCTAGCCAGGTTATATGGCACAGACAGGTTAGGGGGCAGGGAGGTTGCAGAGAAAACTGGGGAGCCAGATCAGGTCTCCATGAGCTGGGGCTTTCTTCCCAGGGTAGGTGCAGAAACTACTCCCCAAAAAATCTTTCCTTCACCACTCCCACCTCCCAGCCACCCCGGGAAGCATGACAAGCTCCCTCCACACCCCAATCTCAAAACCTAATTTATTACAACATGAAACCTTCTTTAATTTACTTCCTCTTTATTTTTTTTACATTCTTTTTACTTCTTTTTATTTTATTCTTCAATGGCTGTCTTCCTTCTTTTCATCACCCTCCCCCCACCCCCTTTCCTTTCCACTTTCAACTTTATTACCTACCCTCATCCCATTTGCTCTCCACTTCCCAGCTTCATGTTCCTGCCCCTCCCCCCAGCCAATGTCTCACTCCCCAATCCCTCACCTAGACCAGGGATAGATGCTTACCAGCCCTGTAGGAACCAGTCACAGCTGTAGCTCCTAGTCAGGCTCCTGGTTGCCAGCCAGGAGTGGAAACCACAGCTGTGCAAGTGCAGGATGGTCGTAGAAAGTTTTTAGCTTTCAGACGTGACTACTCCAAACTCAACCTACCACCGGTAGGTACAGTACTTTTCAACATTTTATTAATGATTTAGATGTTGGGGTGAAGGGCTCAGTGACCAAGTTCACGATTGACACCAAGTTATGGGGAAGCATGGTCATGCTTGAAGATAGGCTACAGTTACAGGCAGACCTAGACAGGCTAGCAAGCTGAGCAGATCGGAATTTCATGAAGTGAAATGTAGAGAAATGTAAAGTGCTCCACCTTGGGACGAGCAACCCCCAACACACCTACAGGCTTGATGGCACCAAATTGACTAGCACCACAAATGAAAGGGACCTGGGGGTAATAATAGACCACAGTATGAATATGAGCCAGCAGTGTGACGTTGTAACCAGTAGGGCAAATAATACTCTGGCATGCATCAATTGATGCATCTCCAGCAAAACCAAGGAGGTGATTCTTCTGCTCTACTCAACATGGGTGAGACTGCACCTGGAGTACTGCATCCACTTCTGGGCACAACACTTCAACAAGGATGTGGACAAGCTTGAGACAGTCCAAAGAAGAGCCACCCGTATGATCAGAGGCTTAAAAAGCAAGCTATATGAGGAAAGGCTGAGGGAACTAGGACTCTTCAGCCTGGGAAAAAGAAGGCTGAGCGGGGGCCTGGTAGCAGCTTACCGCTACACTGGGTGAGCACATCAAGGGCTCAGTGAGCAACTGTTCGCTAGGGCACCCGAGGGGAGAACCAGGAGTAATGACCACAAACTCCTGGAAGATCAATTCAGGCTCAACATTAGGAAAAACTTCTTCACAGTCAGGGTGTCCAGACTGTGGAATAAGCTCCCTCCAGAGGCGGTGCAATCACCTACCATGGAAATCTTCAAGAGGAGACTAGACAGTCAGCTTGGTAGGGTCACCTGACCCCCAGTTATCTTTCCTGCTTGGTGCAGGGGGCTGGACCCAATGATCTTCCAAGGTCCCTTCAAGCCTTACCATCTATGAATCTACGAATCTATGAACTAACACCAAACAACATTTGGGCAGCTCAAAGTACAATGTGAAACAAGGCATTTAGGTGCTGTACACATGAAGCCCAGTTCCTGTAAAAACTAGCGCACTTGCTTATCTGATGAATCCTACTGTCTACAGTAAATTTAATGTGTGGAATACTAAGCACATTCTGAACTTCTGGCAGAAGTAGACCTATAGTACAGGGACATAACTCACTCCAGTAGGCTTAACTTCACTGGCTTTCTTATTTTCCAAAAAGACTTGGGAATCTTTGACCTTGTAATTTAAACCCACTGCTTGTTTTTTGTCTTTGAGGGGTATTCAATATAGAAAGAACAGTCCTATCTATGAAACAGTGAAGTATGAGTATTGTGAATAATAAATTACATGTATTCCCTACCCCAAAAGAACAACAACAACAAAAATAACAAAAGTTTACAATCACAATGGTACAGCGATTCAAACAGACTAAGGCAGAATTGATCTAAATCATGCAGTTTTCTGTAAGTGGCATGCTTCAAATCAGTAGAAAACAGAACACACATTCACCTTTTGGTGGGGAGGCAAATCTTAGATGGGGTTCTGCCATTTTTAAAACAGCCTATATGTACCGAATTTTGGTTCTGCTATAGGTATAGACGGTTTTTATGTGCTGAACTTCTGTTCTGTTATGGGTATAGACTGGTTAACGATCACTTATCTTGATAAAAGTGTAATGTCTATACCTAGCCAATGAGGGCCGGTATAAGTAGGTTGATTTTATAGCATATATATAGTAGCTTTCCAATTTTTTCAGCTGTTCTCCTTTGCTTCTTTCACTCTAGGTGAAATTCTGGCATCAATGAAATCAATAAGATTTTTAATGGGGCCAGGATATTAACCTCTGTATTTTGCATTCAACCTACTTAAGCTCTGTTCAGTTTTCTTTATTCTGCTTTTCCCTTGCTCCCAATTCCACTGTCCCCTCTGAGCAGAACTCTAATCAACAGCATCCAAATCCAAG
Organism: Crocodylus porosus; assembly: GCF_001723895.1. Lineage (NCBI taxonomy): Eukaryota > Metazoa > Chordata > Crocodylia > Crocodylidae > Crocodylus > Crocodylus porosus. Next base: position 27,382,126 of record NW_017728951.1, on the reverse strand, counting down.
TCAAACTTTTGAACTCCTGAGTTCTAGGTGGATTTGAAATTAGGGGAACAAAAGTTAATTCTACTCCAAAATAAGATACTTTGTTGAATAAAAAGGCAAAGAAAAATATATTTATATAAAGCTTTTTGGATTGCATTCACATACATAGTTGTATGCTTAAAAATTAGGTTCTCTGCCTTCTTGGTTTTTGGAGGGAAAAATGAATTTGTTCAAGTCAGTGCTCACCTGCAACTTGAATAAGTACTAGAGTTTTCTCCTGGTCCCAGCTTACCTAGAGTAGCAGTTACCAAACACAACCAAAGATGTATCTGTTACCTCTACCTTTTTCATGTGCAGTAGGCCCAACAGGATGGGAGGAGGTGGAAGGTATAGATTGAGGTATTTGGCAAACAAGTAGAGGATAATTCTAATACATTTCCTATAACATTAATACAATAAAGCCACCAGTTTTTAAAAACTCCCTCATTTTTGTGAAATCTTCTTCTACAATATTCAGTTACATCAGACTACATCCAGCTGGAAATCCTAAGTTTCCCAAATATGTATAAACAACCTTGCACTATAATTAACTTCTTTGAGAAGAGTGAACACCACTACAAAACTGATTTTCTCTCTCACATGCTTCCCAACCAGTTCAAATGTCAGCATTATGCTGAATATAGAAACAAAATGAGGGCCATAAAGACTTTTTCCAATCATGAAATTTAAATTGCAAAATCTAAAATGTTTATTGTAAATAACTTTCCATAAACTCAGTTTCATGACTATAGCTTCTGTAAATAACTTTCTGCAATAAAATTGAAGGGAACATCTGTTTTGTGTGGAGTTGATGTACATTTAGGAATAACAACTATGAGACATGCCCATAATAAAGAGATATGTCAGTGATACATTCAACTACTTTGTATGGGTATCAATGGCTATACAACATTCAGACCAGTAGGGATCTTGCTCATATTTACTTACAGATCTAATTGTTATAGAGCTCATATTCTGGTAAAAAAAAAAAAAAACCCTACAACAATCTCTGTTTATTAATATTGTTTCTGAAGGTGGCTTGTGAAAATGTGAAACACAAAATGCTGTTTTCTGTAATCCTACTGGGATCTACAGTGGCACTGACACAGTAGTTTGTTATCAGTTCCAGCCAAGTAACTTGCAAATTTGCCTGTTTTGAAGCATTTGTGAGCTTTGTGTTCATGTACTGAACATACTCATTTATAATGAACAGCTTTTCCTTTCAATCTTTGCTTCTTTTTGCATTTGCATACCACCCAGAACATTCTGATTGAGGGACTGACTCATGATGAATACTAGCGTTTTTGTATAAGTTACACAGGAAAGGCATGTGTTTTGATTATCTTTATAATTTATTAGTATAATATATTTCATTGTGAAGCTTTTACATAAGGTAAAAATGATCAAAATATTAAGACTAAGAAGACATGACTACCAATATTAAAAAAAATCAAAATGAATTCTATGGTAGACAATATCAGGCAGTATACCGGTGAAAATGCCATAGTCAAACTGCCAAACTAAGGAGTTCTAGACTCTTTATTGCCACATAAATGTCCACTCAAAGTAAAGTGGTTGTGAACCTAATTTGTACTGTGCTGTCCCTATTCAGTTCCAGGCAATAATTCTTAATATATGCTTTCTATTCAAAGGTGGCAAATTGAATTAAAAACTGGAAAAATACTTTCTTTCCAAGAACTGTATCACTAATTAAGATGTGGTTAAGAAAGTGACAGAAGTTTCCTTAAATAGTCTTGGCAAAGTAGTATTTGAGAGACATCTTCATATCTGTCATGTCTGAGTTTTACCTGTCGGTTAGAGTGCCGATGCCAGCAAAGCAAAAGACCATAATAACTTAGTAAGGACGCAGGCCATAAAGACCCCTCAGCACTAGTAGCCTTTATTTCTTTGCTGAAGGTAACATTACAACTGGAGTTTGTTAAAAGTTGTTTTCCACACTTAGAAGCTTGTTGTCTGCAATGATAAGTATTGCAGGTGCCAATCACAAGGTTGACCTTTTGAACCCAGTGAGGGCAGCCAGATGAATAATGTATCTGGGTCAAATGAATAGGTGTCTAGGTCAGATGAATATGTATCTAGGTCACTGTGTCAGAACATAATTGGCGGTCAGTAAATATTCACAATTGGCATGAAGTGATTGGTCACTGCTGACTATAACTAAGAGCAGATTCCTGCCATTAAGCGGAGAACTCTGAGCACACCAAGGAGACACAGACAGCAGATTGGCTACCTGCAGACATCTCCCTGCCACCGACCTTCATTTTGGCGTATTTGTTTCTCACCGGTTCGTCTGTCCTTCTCGTCAAAGAGCTCTCGGAAGTTTACTGATTGAAAGTGCATTATAGTTTTCCCCTGTGCATGAGCTGTTGACCAGTTCTGGGACTACTGAGTTGGGCAGCCGCACCTAGCCTCCGGGTTAGAAAGCAAGGGCTCGGCTCAGGAACCCCGTGAATGAACAGACCCCTTTAGA
>NW_017728951.1:27375441-27378912 GCF_001723895.1 Crocodylus porosus | reverse complement strand
AAAACCCTACAACAATCTCTGTTTATTAATATTGTTTCTGAAGGTGGCTTGTGAAAATGTGAAACACAAAATGCTGTTTTCTGTAATCCTACTGGGATCTACAGTGGCACTGACACAGTAGTTTGTTATCAGTTCCAGCCAAGTAACTTGCAAATTTGCCTGTTTTGAAGCATTTGTGAGCTTTGTGTTCATGTACTGAACATACTCATTTATAATGAACAGCTTTTCCTTTCAATCTTTGCTTCTTTTTGCATTTGCATACCACCCAGAACATTCTGATTGAGGGACTGACTCATGATGAATACTAGCGTTTTTGTATAAGTTACACAGGAAAGGCATGTGTTTTGATTATCTTTATAATTTATTAGTATAATATATTTCATTGTGAAGCTTTTACATAAGGTAAAAATGATCAAAATATTAAGACTAAGAAGACATGACTACCAATATTAAAAAAAATCAAAATGAATTCTATGGTAGACAATATCAGGCAGTATACCGGTGAAAATGCCATAGTCAAACTGCCAAACTAAGGAGTTCTAGACTCTTTATTGCCACATAAATGTCCACTCAAAGTAAAGTGGTTGTGAACCTAATTTGTACTGTGCTGTCCCTATTCAGTTCCAGGCAATAATTCTTAATATATGCTTTCTATTCAAAGGTGGCAAATTGAATTAAAAACTGGAAAAATACTTTCTTTCCAAGAACTGTATCACTAATTAAGATGTGGTTAAGAAAGTGACAGAAGTTTCCTTAAATAGTCTTGGCAAAGTAGTATTTGAGAGACATCTTCATATCTGTCATGTCTGAGTTTTACCTGTCGGTTAGAGTGCCGATGCCAGCAAAGCAAAAGACCATAATAACTTAGTAAGGACGCAGGCCATAAAGACCCCTCAGCACTAGTAGCCTTTATTTCTTTGCTGAAGGTAACATTACAACTGGAGTTTGTTAAAAGTTGTTTTCCACACTTAGAAGCTTGTTGTCTGCAATGATAAGTATTGCAGGTGCCAATCACAAGGTTGACCTTTTGAACCCAGTGAGGGCAGCCAGATGAATAATGTATCTGGGTCAAATGAATAGGTGTCTAGGTCAGATGAATATGTATCTAGGTCACTGTGTCAGAACATAATTGGCGGTCAGTAAATATTCACAATTGGCATGAAGTGATTGGTCACTGCTGACTATAACTAAGAGCAGATTCCTGCCATTAAGCGGAGAACTCTGAGCACACCAAGGAGACACAGACAGCAGATTGGCTACCTGCAGACATCTCCCTGCCACCGACCTTCATTTTGGCGTATTTGTTTCTCACCGGTTCGTCTGTCCTTCTCGTCAAAGAGCTCTCGGAAGTTTACTGATTGAAAGTGCATTATAGTTTTCCCCTGTGCATGAGCTGTTGACCAGTTCTGGGACTACTGAGTTGGGCAGCCGCACCTAGCCTCCGGGTTAGAAAGCAAGGGCTCGGCTCAGGAACCCCGTGAATGAACAGACCCCTTTAGACCGTTCTGTTTTATGCACTGTAACTGAACAAGTCAGCTATCCTGCCTACGCTGTGACCATCGGTAACGTAAGTACAATAAACCTTTCATACAACCAATATGCTTCAAGCCGCCTGACTCCTACTCGCCGCTACTCCCCACCTGTCCGGTCATCTATCCCTTCTGCGCCAAGCTGGTCGTGCTGACCCAGGCTTGCAGGTCAAGGGTACACCAGTTATGTGGTGCAACAATATCCTGGAGGAAGACCTTGAGGTCAAAACGATCAGTGACGTTTATTCAGAAACTCTGTAATTTTGAGCATCCTACTATCAAATCAGTAGCATAACTAGGGCAGGGTGACTGGAGTGCTGATTTGGGGGGTGGGGGGCAGAGGGCAAAAAAAAAACCTGTTGCCAAACTAAAGGGTTTTGGCTTCCTTGGAGTCACGGTACCATCTTCCATATGCCTCAGGTGCACGGCCACACCACTATGCTACTGTACAAATAGCACTGTATAATGCACTATCTTCATTGCTCTTATTTAGCTCAGAAACAGTAATGGACAGTGTAGCATGTAAAGTTCAGAAGTTAATATATATTTTTAAAACATACTTTTAAATGTCTTTCAGGCTGCCTTCTTTGGGGGGGGAATTGTCATTGTGAAGCAGTTTTCTTGAGACATATTACTGAAGAAAGCCACTAAATTCTCTAATATAGTTTTACATTTGTTCCCATTTAATTTGATGGATTTCCTTAACCTAAGAATCTCAGAGAGATACTATATGATTGGCTGTTGATGTGGAAGACATAGGAGACTATTATATTTTTTGGACAAAGTATGTGTGAAGAAATTAATTTTAAAAATCGTATTCTTTAAATAAATACACTTTAATCTTTACACTAAAATCATTGTGAATACATTCCCATGTGTGTAGAAGCATGTGTAATATAATTGTGTAATACATTCCCCTCTGTGGAAGCATGTGTAATATAATCATTACATGCTCAAGCTTAGAGGTACTCGCTGGAGAAGGCTCTGCAATCCGTGTTCATCTAAAAACATCATCAGTCAATTCCTCTACCATCAGTTAAAACATATTAGATTATTTCTAGTGAGAAAATTCCAAAATGAAGGGTTTTCTACTACACTGCCTATTTATGATTCATTTATGACTTAACAAGGGGATCTCTGCCAAATACATACTACAGACAACTTACATATAAAAAGAAAGCCACTGCTGCTCTTACCATAACTAAGGTCTAAGAAAGAAGAGGGAAATTAGGGATTGTACTCAGCATACAGCATTATATAGGATACAGAAAATGTATTAAGATGAATATCTGGTGATCGGTACAAAGTAGCAGTCCAGCAAGCTTCAAATTCTGTTGATCACTGAATACACTTACAATTTTGGTTGTAAGTGCATAAATGTGTAACAACGGTGCCACATACACATGTTCAAATGATCTGGGATAATTCTCCTGGGGTTTTTTTCCTGGTAGAAAAACTTTCTTGGAGACCCCTGAACAGACATTCAAATGCTGAGCTGTTGTGCAGCCAGAGGGTTCCTGGGCACACATCTCAGCATGTTCTTCAGGCTCCCAGACCTGCCTGAAAGATAACAGTAGTGAGCATGGCAGTCATGACTGGCTGGCCCAGACCACCTCACAGGCTGTGTATCCCTGCAGCAAAATATGGTGATTGCGAAGTGGCTCCCTGCTTAGCTACAGTACTAGAGTCCAGCATTAGGTAGCAAGAAGAAGTCTTGGGGTAATATTGGACCCCCTACAAGGTAGGGCAGAGCAGTTGGTGATAGACTCACGAGAGAAGTCAGAACTCTTCAACGAGTTCTTTGCCTCCATGTTCCTGTCTGCTGACAATGGGGTGCTCTCAGGTGATAGTGTAGAGAGGCCCAGGAAGGATGCAAGTCCCCCGACTGTTAGTTCAGACCTAGTTAAGGATTACCTGGAGGGCTTAGATGTGTCCAAGTCAG
>NW_017728951.1:27354009-27375341 GCF_001723895.1 Crocodylus porosus | reverse complement strand
GGACTAGATGATCTGTCTAGGTCCCTTCCGACTCATTGATTCTATGATTCTATGAGTAACACACTGTCTGTCTCCCTGGTAGCCAAAGCTTGCTGGGAAGTTGGAGGACTGTGCTGTGGCTTCTCTCAGAAGGTAAGTGTACAGAAGTTCATTCTCCTGAGACAAACTCTTCCAGGAGCCTAGTTGTTCCTGAGTTATTTTCCTCTTGGATCAGCCATTTTTGCTCTGAGAGAAAAATCCTGAATGTGTGTATACTTATTGGTTCTACTGGGAGAGCAGCAGCTCTTCCAGTTGAGACTGAATGTCTGTATGTGACAAGAGATAGCAAGATATTGGAATTTATTAAAAGGGAAAATAAAGGGCGGGGGGGAACCCATCTTCAAAATATTAAAAAAAAATACATTATCAACTGAGCGAGGGAAGAAAAGGATGGAAAACAATGATACAATGCCAAAAGAAATCATTAAATAATTTTTAAAAATCAAATGTAACCTAACAGCCAGTTATAATGGACTGATTTTCATGAACTGATCTGTAATAAAAATATTCAAAGAATAATTATTAGGATGGAGAATTAAGACAGTAGTTCTTGTGTGAAGTAGTGTTTTGTGTCCAAGTCCCTTTCTAGTGTTCTGGACAGCTAGCACCAGGATGGTCACTATAGGTATCGTATTTGCCTGATGGTTAAGATAGCATTTGAGATGTTTTCATTCTTGAGCATGACAAAGGATTTGAAGCATCAGTAAACTTTAAAACAAGAAAGAAAACTAAAAGAAATCAATGTAAAAATGTATAGCTGAAAACACCAGAGACATTATAAAAGCTGATACTGTTTGTAAGCAATTTTAGTCTGTGACTGCTATCAAATCGTGATGCTTAGATATATATCATATTTACTCAGTCTAAGATTAGGTATTTTTGCCTATTCAACTTGGAGGGAAAAGCCCCTTGTCTTAGATTTGAGTACAAGCAGCCAGGGGTGGCAGAAGTTGCAGCTCCTATGCCAAACCTAAGTCCAGAGTCAGAGTTGGAGTAACAGCTGCTGCCCCCACTGGCCACCTTCCCCCTGCAGCCTCAGCTCCCCCCTACCTTTGCTCCCTGCCACTGCTTACCTTCTGTTTGCAGCTCCGGCTCCTGCTGGACCCCACTGTCCAGAGGCAGAGGGCACGGATCATGTGCTGCCTCCAGCCCCCACTTGGCCATGCAGTGGTGGTGGCAGCTCTAGGCCCAATTCCAGGGCCAGGGCTAAAGCTTCCGCTACCACAGTGGCTTCTTCATGGTCCGGCTGAGACCTGAGGTAGCATATACTCTGTACTTCCTGCTCCAGTCAGAGTGAGGCCCCAGCAGAAACTGGAGCTGCAAGGGAAAGATATGTGACAGTGTGGGGAGTGGGGTCAGGCTACTTGGCTCCCCTGCTTCATGCCCCACCACCACCTTCCCTCCCCCTACCTCGGCTTGCCCTGCTGCAGCAGTGGGAGGAACAAATTTAAGATGATCCTCCAAAAATTAGATTATAGACATAATTAATTACAATAGATTTATAAATTTGTTTGTCTAAAAACTAAATATTGGAGTGTCATCTTAAATTTAGAGTCATCTTGGATTCAGGTAAATACAATATGTTATATACAAATCAAAACTTTTGATTAGTTTATTACTCACTATATTATTACTCACTGTTTCAGACTACTTTTATTCACCTGGAGCATTTGCAAGAAGACAAAGTTAGAAAAATAAACAGACTCTAGGAAGAATGGGGAAGGAAATAGCACATAAAAGCATTTAGTCCTCGATCACTGTGGACACATTTGTTATTAGTGACAGGTAATGTGAAATGAAGCATAAACTGAAATCAAACTCATCTTTAAGGTTACACTAAACTGAACTGACAGGAACACTACAAGTAAGAGAAAAAGAGAAATGGATTGCTATATAGTGCTTTGATCTTCAGAAATGGGAGTGCACAGGGTTTAAATTTAAAAACAGGAGAACTGGAATTCACGGTAGAGAAGACATGCATAAAGAAAGGAGGTGTAAACTATGACCTAAGGCTTCAAAATACGAGAGCCCAGACAGAAGCCACTTTTTGTGGATAAAGGGGCTCCAGGGAGAAAGGGATGGTGGAGCAGTAGAAATAATGTAAGTGCATTACACTTTTAACAGTGCTGTAAACTTCTATTGAATCTTAGATTTAGCTTCAGCATGAGTTCCTAAAACAAAACATAGAGGAGAGGTAAATCAAAATGACAGGCCTAGGCAGATATGCATGAGAGTCTGCTCTGAGGCTAGGCCTTATTCCTAGGGTCAAAAAGTCTGAGATGGAGTTAAAGAGTAATATTGCTAAGAGTTAATGGATATTGTCTTGGCACATTTTAGAAAAATCTTTATTACCAATGCCAGTAAAATGATATAGAGATATTTTCTTAAGTTGCTTACTGACCTATCAGCCTAGAAATAGGCCTTACAGATTGTTACCTTGGTATGAAAAAAATCAAGAGTTTCAACTGAAATTGTACTCAGCAAAATCTATGATGACTACATCCTAGCCAAATCTCAAAACCAGTATTCCCTCCTCACGCTCTTGAAATTTTGTCTTCGCTTGGATTCTTGGATTTGTCTTCTCCTGGTTCTCCTTCTACCTCTCTAATTGCTTCTTCAGCATGTCTTTCAGGGGATTCCCCTTATCTCTCCTCCAGCTTTCTGCAGGGGTCTCACAAGACTCATTATTATTCCTTTTAAATTCTTGGGTAAGTACAAAGTCAATTATATTCCCTGTCTTCACACAAATGTATCTCCTTACTTCAGACTTTTCTTCTTTTCTCCAAATTAAAATCCTGGCTGGTCTTTCTTACATGTTTGTAACGATGTCTTCTCATCACCTTGAACCCCACACAGATAAAATGGGATTATTAATTTTTCCTCCTCTGAGCCTCCGCACTACTTCCTTTCTTGGTAATTCTGGACAATATTGTGTTCCTGCTTATTACCATGGATCCAGGTTTTCTGTTTCCCATGGAAAAGCGGAAAAACCTGTGGATTTTCCCTTTTAACTGAGAAAAACATTTGTGTGTTTCTACATTTCTCATTTTAACGTAGAAATACACAGATTTTGCACTTCTGCAAAAAGGTCTCTGCAGGGAGGAAGAGTTCCAGCCTGCAAGGGGCTGGGGGAGTGGGAACAGGACAGTCAAGCAGGGGGCATCATCCATATATGTACATGCCACCCTGCCACTGTGTGCCCTCCTGGCGGGGGGGCACATGCCCCTCAGATTTGTGCACAAGGCGGGGGTGGATGCAGGCTGCCAGCTGCTGGGTTGGATTCCTCACCCTGCTGCCCACCCCCTGCGGCATCCATGGCCCAGCAGGTAGGGTCCAGCATGGCTGGTTGGGGAAGCTCCTTGCTGCTGCAAACCCCACACCACCCTTGCAAGAAGCCCCCTAGCTGCCCGGAAGCAGTGATGGCCAATCTCCATGCCACCATGCATGCTGCTTCCAGGCATGCAGGGGGCACTTTATCAGGGTGGTACAGGGCTTGCATCAGCAAGGAGCTTCATCCCTCTGACCCTGCACTGCTCTGCACTGCTATGACAGGTCCCGTCCACTGGGCAGCAGAGGCACCAGGGGCAGGGCACCAGGGTGGGGAACGCAAGCCCCCAGCAGAATTCTCTCCCCCGTGGGTTCTGCTCTGGTTGTGCCACCCCAGGGAAGGGGGAGCTGGGATTCATGCTCTGCTCCCTGCCCAGGCGACAGCAGCTGCTACCTCCCACAGGTGGCAGCAAGGGCTCGAGTGCTGCTGTGGGGGGCAGGGCACTGCAGATCTTGGTCTCCGGCCTTATAGTCCTGGCAAGTAGGGGCTCCACCAGCAGGTCCGAGGGGAGTAGGGAGCTGTGGGTGGAGGGCAGGGAGCTGTGGATGGGGGGGCAAAGGTCACCAGCAGGGCCAGGGGGCTGCAGGTGGGGAGTGACGGGCACCAGCATGGCTGGGGAGGCTTGGGTGGGGAGTGAGGGCCCTGGACTTGTGTCCTGGTGAGTGAAGGGGGCAGGGGGAGCTCCGATTTTCCATGATAAAAACCCCCAAATCAAATACCAAAATGTATAGGTAATTAGAACTTTTTATTATAGTGATTGAGGCAGTGGTAGGCTTCCAAGTTGCTTTGCAACTGTAAATGAAACATTGTGTTTAATTGATATCTAGCCATCTATTGATTTATCTATATATATAGTAGGGTTTAATTTTAATGGCAGATTTGGGGGTTCTTATCAAAGAACTGGTGATTTTTAGCACAGAATTTGTGATTTTTAAACAGAGAAAACCAGGATCCCTGTTATTACTCAAACCCATGACATTGGAGTCATCATTCACTCTGATTTCACTCAAAATCCTCAGATTATGTCCAAATCTTGCACATTTTTTCTGTATTACATTTCTAAGTTATGGATTTCCTGTTCTCACACAGCTAAAATTCTTGTATATACCCTCTATCACCTAAAGTCTCCATCATTGCAAAATCCTTTACTTTACAGAAAACAACATGAGGGGTGGTAGTCTATGGCAAGTTATAGTTGCAGGAGTTTGTTGATTCAGAAGAAAGAAGCTGAAGATGATGTTGAATGAAATGTGTGCTGATCAATAGGGATGGTTCTGCATCTGTGGATCCCTCTATATGTGCAGGTAAAGGCATGATAGAATCTAATATGTGGTCCACACAATTACATTTTTTGCCATGCTACACATGCATAACAAGAGGTGTGACTGTGGTATTATACATTAGATCCTATTGCATCTTCTTGCTGGTGCAGGCTTCTGTGGTTGGAAGCTCCCACTGCTAATGGGACTTCCAGACACAGGGGTGCCCCAGGCATCCCTGCAGCCATGAGATTGCAGGAACTGAAATTTCCCAGCTATGGGGGTGCTCAGTGCACACCCAGGGCTGGGAGATCATAGAAATAATAGAAAATTAGGGTTGGAAGGGACCTAAAGTGGTCATCTAGTCCAACCCCCTGCTCAAGGAAGAACCAGCCCCAACTAAATCATCCCAGCCAAAGCTTTGTCTAGCCCAGTCTTAAAAACCTCCAAGGATGGAGAGTCCACAACCTCTCTAGGTAACCTGTTCCAGTCTTTTACTACCATCCTACTAAGGACATTCTTCCTAATATCTAACCTAACTTTTCCTTGATGCAACTTGAGACCATTGCTCTTTGTTCTGTTATCTGCCACCACTGAAAACAGTCCAGCTCCATCTTCTTTCAAACCCCCTTCAGGTAGTTGAAGGTTGCTCTTAAATTCCCTCTCAGTCTCCTCTTCTCTAGACTAAATAAGCCCGGTTGCCTCAGTCTTTCCTCATAAATCATGTCTCTAGCCCCCTCATCATTTGTGTTGCCTTGCACTGGACTCTGTCCAATTTGTCCACATCCTTTCTGTAGTGGGGGGCCCAAAACTGAACACAGTACTGTAGATGTGGCCTCACCAGTGCTGAATGGATGGGAATAATCACCCCCCTTGATCTGCTGGCAACACACCAACCTATGCAGCCCTGTATGCCATTACCCTTCTTTGCAACAACAGCACACTGTTGGCTCATATTCACCTTATTGTTCACTGTAACATCTAGGTCCTTTTCTGCAAAGCTGCTGCCCAACTAGTCAGCTCCCAGCCTGTACTGGTGGATGATCACAGCAGTGCCCTGCAATTGCCAGGACTCAGAATTCTGGGACACAGCTGGGACTAAAAAATCTGCATCTGAGGCAACTCTCAGCCCCAGCTGCACATGGGGTGAAGCTAAGCCAAGAGCCTTGTCAGCTGTAGGATTTTCACCCCTGACAGTGCCTGGAAGCTGTGGACTCTGGGGTCTGACTGCACCTGGAAGCTACAGGACTCTGGATCCTGGCAGCCACAGCTTGTTGCTCTGATCTCCTGGCCATAGGAATGCATGGGGCACCTGGCAGCTGGGAGATCACAGCAGTTGTGGTCTCCCAGCTGCAGGGGCTCTGCCTACACTGCAAATCAAAGCAGGATAGAAACCAATTATAAAGTAATTATGCATTTTCCAGCAATAATTTTATAGCTGATTGGACCTTTTTGAGGCACCATAGTTAATTTGCACATGTAGCCAGTCTAAATTTATTGTGCAATTCACTAGGTAACTGCATAATAGATATAACATGTAGAATGGGCCTATGTAAGAGCAGCTTCTTTAGAATTTCTGGCCTTGGTACTGATTGTGTTATTCCAGATTTTAACTGGTGCAAATTCATTGAGTTGCTCCCGATTTAAGGCAGGGTACAATAAGCTCTTCTCCCAGGATATTGCCCCTTAGCAGGAAGAAGCACAGCAAGTTCATATAACTAGTATAGAAATTAAAAGCCAATGTCAGACTTGCCAATAGTTTAGGATAGGCCTATATTTGTTTCTGACACTGTCATTCCCCTGCAGGCAAGTGAATTGTTGTCTCATTCTGATCTTAGTAGAATCACCATCAGAACTGGCACCACTTTAGACAGTTTTGGTTGTCGAGACTTGAATTGCCTTTTTATCTCTGAATGTCAATATTTCATCTTTGAATTTAAATACATTACCAGCAATATATTGGAATTTTTATCGTTAGAAATCTGCCATAAGTAAACAGAATGCTTTGTTTCTATTGCTGCCATTCTGAATTGCTTTAAAAGCCCATGATTTGCTTAATATTTTAATTAAGGATTTTCTTTTTAATTTAATATAAATGATATTCCAAAACTATTTGAATCTTGAAGCATTTTGCACCTCCAGCAATGTAATGGCAGTAGTCCAAAGACAGAATCTGAGAAGAGTTTTTATGGTCAACTAACTGATTGGATTGAATCAATGAAAAGAGCAAGTCAAGAATGTTTATTTTCTCCTCACCAATTTAACCTCTCCTCAGAGAGGAGAAGATGTATACAAAGAGAAATACTGGATGAAATTTCAAGCTATAACTACTCACAGAGAGGAAATAGCATTTTCTGTTGTGGAGATAATCAAATATTTTAAAGACTTGGCTGACTGAACCAATTATGCCAGTCCAAACTTTGTGTTTCAGATAAGCAAATAAGTACATAATGAACAGCCTGTTCCTAAGAAGAAGTTCATAACTGTCTATGGTACAAGGAAATGAATGGTAAAATTGAGTTTGAAAGCAGGCATACCTGCAATTAAAGTATCTACTGCAGTAATAATCACACTTATCATCTTCATCCTTTTTACACATGCATTCTTATGTAAGGGAGCATTCAAGAAATTTTCTCTCTATTCCATTACTTTAAGTATTACCTTACTTCTCATATATTACATTTCTAAATTGTGAATAAAAGTACAAAAATTTGGCCCTCTATTTTAAATAATCAGATGATGCAATCTCAGATAGTTAACAGCATTCATTTATCTACACAGTTGCAAATACTTCTGTTAGTTGTGGTTAAACTTTAACCTTGCCACTATGATGTAGGATGCTAATTTTTCAATGCTGCTCAGGGACACTTGCTCCATGTTCTGTTATCTTGCAGAGATCATCACTGAATAAATGTGCTGCAAGGAATGATGGAAGACAGCCAAACTCAGGCTGAAATTGCTAGTCTATAGCCATAGATTGGAAAAAAAGATTTAGAAACAATAATTAGTATAAACATAAGCATATCCTACTTTTCAAAAGCCTTATACCCAAATGTGTAGGTAAAATAACAGCATATCTCCAAGGATGCATATGGCAGTATTAAACTTGATTACAAATTCATTGAAGTGTCTGTTTAGGAGAATATAATACTCTGCAGCTTAAACTGGGAAACTCTCAAGAATGGGTATTGCATCCCTGTCCTGGCTTTTCATATCTGATAAGAGAACAGCAGATATTCTGTGTCTTATTAGTAAAAACAGGGCATGCATAAATGAACCTTGGGAATGAATATAAGCAGAAAGCTACTTGAGATTACTTATGTGGTATGAGGAAAACTTTTATGGAATGACTAAGATAAGAGGGTTACTTTGACAAAGATGGTCAAACATATTCATTGAAAAAAGAACTGCGTTAGAACATTTAAGTAAATGCTCATACATCAGGCATTAGGACAGTAATTTATTGAATACTCTCATTTAATATCACTCAGTACACTTAGGAATCTTGTAATTTTGAAATATTTTTGCTGCAAAACCATGATAGACATCTCTACAAGATTACAACTGTTTCCCAACTTTGTATCTTAAATTACTAAAATGCATTAGAATTCTTAGGTCTTTTAATTTTTACGAAGAGGAACTGAAAACATCAAACCTAAGAATGTTGTATGAAAGCCAGGGGCACAACTTACAGAGACAGTAAGCACACATAACTACAACTGAGGACCATGGTAAATATGGGTGCTCAGCCTTTCTGAAAAGCAGGCCTGTTAAATCAAAAAACAACTTCAGCAGAGTGTTATAAAAGTACTGTCAAGTCCATTATTACCAAAGCATTGTAAACATCCATTGTGATATTGTCTTCAATTATGCAATTGTATGTTTCTCTCACAATGTTTTCATTCACCCTAAATACCCATGTATAGAATATGGATTTATAATTTTAAAGTATTTTCTTTTTCTACTTTTCACAATGATCTTTAATAAATGTACTGCTGGTTACAATTTATATAAACTCTGTAACTTTTTTATTACATCAATTTTGCTAGCTGTTTTATACTGCCTGCTTTGTTAACTCTGCCACAGCCTTCTTTAGAAACAATTGGAGAAATGAAAAAATTGGCCACGAACTAACACAGTTTCCCACACTCAACGTAAGTGTCCCTACTTACAATGTAGTAGATGAGATTTTTTGTTATGAAGACCTGTCCTGGAATAATTTATTTAGTTATATTATTTCCTTTAAAATAATTACTAATGACAACTCTTTATACAAGAAGTCATATTAAATTTAAAACTAGTAAAAGATGAAAGAACTCACTAAGAGCCATGCTTGTTATTCTAAGATACCCATCTTATTACAGACAAAAAGTACTTTCTTCCCATTTCAACGTTAAAGAAACAATACCCCAGAAGTGAAAGTTGTAATGCCAGTTAAGCATTTCCTTTCCTGGAATAAATGCCAAAGATAATCTGTGGTTCTGTGTGTACAAGGCATGTACAAGACATGTACAGGATATATTTTACAATTAAGTTTATATATCCTTTATTATATGTACAGGATATATTTTACAATTAAGTTTGCACTAAACAACAGTTTCAGGTAACTCAGACAGTTTCACTTGAAATAAAATACAATTTTGAAGTGTGCTGTATAACATATATCCTTTTCATTAGAATTAATTTCATAATGTTAACATTAATTATCCCTTAGTTGCAAATATCCTGTTCAAAGAGATTTTTCTAATGAAATACACAAACTTTAATATAAGAGAATAGCAAAAAATGCAAAATGCTGGTACATTTTATCTCAGGCAGTGTTGATAAACAGAATCTGTATAATATTGGTAGTTCAACGTACAGTGATGTAGATCATCAGCCATTGCAATCTATGGTGTTATGACAATTTACACAGCTCCAGCATCTCCTTTCTATTTTAAAGCCAGATAATAAAAGCTTATAGAAATATTCCAGAGTTCCAGAACAAGTTTTTTATTTCCTTAAACATTTTTCAATGACTGAAAGGCCTCATCCTAACTGGTAGAAGGCTTGATTTGGCTCCTAGTGAATCAACAACAAACTCCATTGACTTTAGCAGAAGCAGGGTAGGGTTCTGATGGAGAAAATCAACCAAAGCAAATGGCTTATGTCTGTTTTAGGGCTCTATAATCTTTCAGGACCAAATTTTGCAGTCTTACATGAAACAAATATTGAAGCCAGTTTGCGCATTGCCTGCCTCAGAGTTGACAGATTTATCTCAGTCATTAGTGACGTGTAGGGAGTACATGCAGGTGCACGTGCACCCCTTGAGATTGGCAGTGCACCCTCTGAGAGAAGTGCCACCGATGCTGCTGGCCACACCAATGGGCAGTTGCCACTCGCCAACCTTCCCCCCTCCCCTCACTGTCGACATCGCCAGCAGCATATGTGGGCGGTCGCCAATGGCCTCCCCACCTTGCCGCTGACACTGCCGCAGACACCTGCAGGAATTCCCCACTCACCACCACCACACCCCACTGCTACCACCACCATGACCACCTGTGGGAGGTTGCTGTGCCCCCCCAGCCTCCAGGGGCATGTGTCGTTCATGATCTCAGTAGTGTAAAAGGGCTTGCATAATCGTTTCTGCACATTCAGATACCTTCTCTCATATTTAATATAATACTTGCGCTGTGCTTGAATTTGCCCTAATGTGTGAACCAGTTCACTGCAGTTCTATGCAGCAGCATAACTCTGTCCAGTATTATGTAGGTTCAGGGCTCTCCTAAATTATAAGCATGAAACCCTTAAAGAATCAGAACATAAGTAGAAAATTTAATTTTAAATTATTTTTTCTCTTAAAATCTCTGCTCCAGATAACAAAATATTATATAAATATTGGTTAAGTAATTGTTAATAGACTATTTAAAAGGGCAAATTTGTTCTATATTTGTATTATGTTTCATTGTGGGATTCTATTCATTCTGCAGAAACAGATCAAAGGACTGCCATACACACAGTGATAAAACAATACTGGAGTTCAAAATCACTGGGTGAAGCTGAGTGCCCATGCTCTAGATGAGTATTTAATCAGTTGCATGGAAGGATTACATGACAGGAGATAAAAAGGAAGAAATCATCTCTATGGAAACCACTATGGTCTACTTCAGCAGTAATGGATAGCACAGAGAACTATCCAAATATTACAAGGAACTTCAGTAATAGGAAAAGTGTGATTTGAAAGTAGTGCCTGCATAACCAAAATGGAATTATACAAAATGGTTCATACAAATTGCCTAGATATTTTACCACCCACAACCATAACTGAGATGATTAAAGGTGTAATTTTTCTCTAGCTCTATAGCAAAATTGTAAGATGCCTGAAGTCCTTGTCATTGTCCCATATATTTAATGATAACAAGAAAGAGGTCATGATATACTCTTGCAAGATATCTTCATTTTAGAAATTTAATGCAAAAGCAGTCATCGATGAACTATTTCTTTCATCTGACCATATTTAATCAATTCCAAGACAAGGATTTTTTCCCCATTCGTTATGGGGAAAACAAAGTGTCATTTTAGAGTCAAGTATCACACTGCTCCAGCTGGCAGCTCCAAGGAACTGCTGTTCAGGGATCCTGGCCAGAGCAGGGACAGTATCAACAGCATGCAGATGCCTACTTCTAGTATCTGCTCCTTGTCTGGCTCCCTTCCCCTGGCCTCTCTCTTTGGCAGGGAGCCAGGCAAGGAAGGAGGAATCTGTCTGCTGCTGCTGTGGTTCCAGTCAACTAGGCTCCCTGCACAGTGGCTCCTTACAGCTTCCAGCTGGAGCAGTCTGATTTTCAGCTGCAGCAGGCATGGTGGTGGGAGGAGTGCTGGAAACTCTTCTGCCCTCTGCTGCAAGAACAGCTGTCCAAGGAGCCCAGCCCCACAGTGCATAGACTCTAGGGATGGGCTAGGGAGGAGGGCAGCCAAACAGGAAAATAGAAACATGCATGTTGCTGAGGCAGGCTCCTGGGGCAGTTGCTCCCCCTGTGCCCAGATCATTGAGGAAAGCAGAAGTGGTGGGAAAGAATGTGGGGGGAGGGCTGGCTGCTTGTTCCCTCCTGCTTCTTCTTCCTTCTCCCACACCTTTCCTCCTTTCCTGCTTTTCCAACCACCTGCTCTCCTGGCTCTACTTTCCCCCACAATGTTAATTCTGTGGATGGGTCTGTAGCTCAAGGATTCGACACTTAGGTCACCTCAAGACCCATCAATGAGATGGTAGGGATCATCCTGAAATCAAAGGATTGCTGATGACGCTTCCCTCCTACCTTTCCCTTTGCCCTTGCTTTCCTTCATTTAGTTCCTTCTCGTCCCATCTGCATCTGCCTCTGCTTTTGCCCTATCTCTGCTTTTCCCCCCACGCCTGTCCTTTAGGCTCTTTCCTCAATGCTTATGCACCTGACTCCTTTCCTGCTACAGCAGTGTAGGGGTCACATTTAAGATGATCCTCAAATAATTAGATTCTAAACATGAAAAATTATAACAAGTTAATAATTTTTCTATTTATTGGGGGGTCATCTTAAATTTGAAGTTGTCTTGGATTTGAGTAAATATCGTATATCATAACAAGTTAGTTCATAAAGTAGAGTTTACTCTGTTTTCTTATGTTTCTCCCCAGTCTCTCCAAATAATTTAATTTCTGAGTGTTATTAATTAATTTGTGATAGGCTTCACAGGAAGCTGAGAGTCAATCAGTAAAGGTGGTGATTAAAGTCTGGACAAACAGTTTAATTGAGTATTGTAGGACTGTCTTGTAGAAAATGTAAATTTACTTGTGAAATAGGCAAGTTAAATAAGGAACTCAATAGGAGATAAATATAGAACCTTAAAATTACAGTCATTATCAGAATAAAGCTTGATTTTAAATCATAGTTAAGCTGGTTTATTAGTCACGAATGAGGAAATGTGCCATGGACACGCTGAAAGAAAAGTTGATATATAAACATCATGAATTCAGGTACTTATATGTAAATGTGAAACCATTTTCTCTTAAAGTATTTGAAAAAAAATAAATCTGTTGATTATCTGTGGTACAGGAAAACATGCTCTCAAATGGCTGTCTGCCTTCATACTGCTTAGTTCAATCATTACTTTAGACATAAAAGAACGATTGTTTATTTTAGCAGTGAAAAACAGAAGTCTGAAGCTCTTGTCATAATTAAAAATAAACCGAGGTAGTCCGGTGGCAAAGTTTATTTATTAATACAACTGAACACATATATCCTGTGTCTCCCCCCCACCCCTTCCAGAGAGCTTCTAATACTTTGTTTCAAGCTATGGATAAGGATATACTATATTTTATCACATAAAACATAACCAGATCCTGCCCAGGAAAGGTAAGTGATCCAGCTGCCTATAACTTGGTTTAACTGACTGCTTGTTTGTTTGGTGGGGGGTGTGCTCTGAGAAGCTGGGAGTGAGTGCTGACTGCTGAGCGAGTGTTGGCTGTTAATTGCTGTAGGATTGCTGACTGCTGTGTGACTGCTGCCTGGGCCAGTCAGCCCAGGCCCAGAAGGGTATAAAAGGAGACTCCCCAGGTAACCAGGGAGCCTGTGACCAGGGACTGCCAACAGGAGAGCAGTTTGCAAGCCAGCTCATGGGTAGGAGTACACACAATGTAGGAGTACCTGGGAGCTTCTGACAGAGACTTCAGGTAAGTGAATGAAGAGGGTGGTGACACGGAGAGCAGCCAGGGACCCTGCCTTGCTGCTCCCTCTGGCCCAGAGCTCCTGTGAGGCTCCACACAGACAGGCCTCTTGGATGGTTGGCAGTGCCCTGGCCCCCTGTCTGTGAGGGTTGCCTGGTGGGACCTCTGAGGCCTGCAGGTAGTGTGGGCCAGGGTTTCCCTTGCCTGTCCCACATGTGCCCAGATTGAGGCCCTGGAGGTGCAGGTGAGGAAACTCCAGGCACAGGTGAGCAGGGTGCGGGGGATCAGGGCTGCAGAGGATGAGATTGATGGATACTTTCATTCTCTGCAGAACCAGACACCTAGCACAGAGACATCACGGGAGAGTCCCAAGAAAGCAGAATGGAGGATAGTTGCCTCCATAGCTAGACAGCGTGTGGATGTGACCACTTCCCCGAAGCAACCAGGGAACACATATGAAGCCATGGCAGCACTGGAGGATGATGCAGCAAAAGAAGCTGCAGGGGAAGATCCATCCGCAACAAACACCAAGCAGGCCGAGCAACAACCAAGCAGCTGGAGAGATGCTGGATCATCATGGTGGTTGACTCCCTCCTGAGTGGCGTGGTGAGGCCTTCCTGTCATCCAGATCCCATGGCATGGGAGGCTTGCTGCCTACCTGGAGCCAGAATCCAGGACATCACTGCAAGGATTCCTGACTTCATATGGCCCTCTGATTACTATCCCATGGTAAAAAGGGGAAAGGGGCCAAGCAGCCCTCTTGGCTGAACAGGGAAGTCCAAGAAAGCCTAATGGCAAAGAAAGGTATATAGGCTGTGGAAACAGGGGTTAGCTACACATTTGCAGGGAATCAGTTAGGAAGGCCAAAGCAGGATTAGAACTTATGCTGGCAACAAAAATTAAAGACAACAAAAAGTCCTTCTTCAGGTATACAGGGAGCAAAAGGAAGGTGCAGGGTAGCATAGGACCCCTACAGGACAAACTAGGGCAATTGGTGACAGAGAAGGGGAACAAAGCTGAAATCTTCAATGAGTTCTTTGCATCTGTATTCTGTCTTAGAAAAAGCATGTGTGCTGCCAACACAGGAGTGGAGATAGAAGCATGCGCCATGGCGACGGGTCTTGCAGGCGCCCTTTTCATGACCTGAAGGCCTGTCAGTCAAGTGTGACCTACTTTCAGAGAAGCACAGGCTCAGTTGTAACAGCATATGAGAGATATGAGGTAATCTTTCTAGAAAGTTCAGTCTTCCTAGTAACCTAATTGGCCATGAGAGTTACTATAAAAGGTCTGACGACCCCTCCCTCAGAGAGAGACCCGCGGAACTGGAGACAGAGCCTGGTCTGTTCAAGGACTGTCTTCCAGTTAGGCCCTTAGGCTTTTTGGTCTTCTCCTTCGCCTTGTGTTATATTATATTGATCTATCGGCTTTCGACCTACCTGGCATCGATCTCTAACCATGACCTCGGATCAGACCTTGGACTCTGACTACGGTTTCGACTACTTACCTGGTTCTGGACCTCGGCATCCATCTCGACCACCCGACCATTCAGCTCTCAGCGGACACCGGCGAGTTACAGTTCTGTGTTGTCAGTTGTTCCTCTGTTATAAACCCTTGACCATCCCTGGGACTTATCGGACAGGCTTGTCCTGTCGGTGAACCCCATGGGACAACAGGTTCCCCTGTTTTGAGTTAATAGTATAACTGAAGACCCCGTACCTGCGCTCTTCCAAGTGTAAGTCAAATAAATCCATTCTGTTGAAAGAACTCAGCTTCCGTGTTGCTCAGAACTCCATTGCTGCTAGACCCAGCCTGTTTGTTTGGTTTCACCGTGACACTTGGGACCCTTCCCTGGGGGAGGATTACCCAGCATATTCCTAGACACGGATCAAGACAAATCTCCCAATTGGACCATAGATAGACATAGGAGGGACACCAGCCCACCAACTGTTAGTGCAGACTTAGTGAAGGGGCACCCAGAGGGGTCGGATTTGTTCAAATCAGCAGGCCCAGATGAACTTCATCCAAAGGTGCTGAAGGAATTGGCAAGTGTCATAGCAGAGCCACTGGCATGGCTGTTCAAGAACTCACAGTGCTCCAGTCAGGTTCCAGAGGACTGGAAAAGGGCCAATGTGGTCCTTACTTCGAGAAGGGGAAGAGGGAGGAACCAGGAAACTATAGGCCAGTTAGTCACACCTCTACCCTTGGGAAAACTCTGGAAAAAATCATTAAGGATCACATTTGTGGGAGCCTAGCAGGGGAAATAATGCTGAAAGGAAATCAATACAGATTCACTGCAGGTAAATCCTGCCTGACTAACTTTGTTTCTTTTTATGACCAGGTCACAAAATGCTTAGACACAGGAGTTGACGTAGATATCATCTACCTAGATTTTAAGAAGGCCTTTGATATGGTATCTCATTCTGTTCTTGTAAGTAAACTGACAGACTCTGATGTAGGTGATTACAGTCAAGTGGGTGGCAAATTGGCTTAGAGGTTGCACCCAGAGAGTGGTGGTGGTGGATGGATTGATATCAACCTGGAAAGATGTGGGCAGTGGAGTCCTGCAAGGCTCAGTCCTTGCACCGGTGCTATTCAATGTCCTCATCAGTGACTTGGATGAGGGTGTGGAGAGCACC
Source organism: Crocodylus porosus (assembly GCF_001723895.1). Taxonomy (NCBI): domain Eukaryota; kingdom Metazoa; phylum Chordata; order Crocodylia; family Crocodylidae; genus Crocodylus; species Crocodylus porosus. The sequence goes on along the minus strand of NW_017728951.1, from coordinate 27,359,408 downwards.
TTGTCGAAGTTTGCAGATGATACCAAATTATGGGGCAAAGTTAAAACACTAGTGTGGGAAATGGATCCAGGTGGATCTGGACAGGTTGGAAAAATGGGCAGAATGAAATAGGATGCAGTTCACCAAAGACTGTGGCTGCTTATAAATTCATCAGGGGAGACCAGCAGGGAATAGGAGATGCTCTATTTAATAGGGCACCCTCTGGAATAACTAAGAACAATGGCCACAAGTTGACAGGTTGGGCATTAGAAAGAACTTCTTCACAGTAAGGGTTGCCAGAATCTGGAATGGGCTTCCAAAGGAGGTGGTGTTCTCCCTTACCTTGAGGGTCTTCAAGAGGAAACTGGACAAAAGCCGGGCTGGGGTCATCTGACCCCAGCACTCTTTCCTGCCCAGGGCAGGAGTTCGGATTTGATGACCTACTGAGGTCCCTTCTGACCCTAACATCTATAACTCTATAAAATGTGCCCTGGAATAAGATACACACCTTGCTTTTGAAAGGCAGAATGAAGTGAAAAAAAAAAATCTTTCCTGATAGTATGTAACTGAATAGCAGCAGCTTGGGAGATGAATCTGCTCATCGATCTACTCCTTGGGGGTCACTGAACATTTTACTTCACTTCTGTGTGGCAAGTGGCAGAAACTGCTCTTACTGTATTTGCCCACATATAATGTACACTAGGCCTGTGCGAAGCACCAAGTATTTGATTTGGCTTTGGATTCAGATGATTCGGAGGAATAGTGATTTCAATTTGGTGATTCAAATCACTGTCCTGAATTTTGATTCAGATTCAGCCACCAAATTGGGCTGAATCTCCTCTGAACTGAACAGGCGGTGGCAGTGTTGGTGGGGAGGGGGGCATGGCAGCAGTGAGGGGGGCCTCACCCCTCACATGCTTCCCCAGCCCCCCCACCCCATGGCTGCCCCACCTGGTCCCAGCATCCCAGCACTTTAAAAAAATGCCCTGCACTCACCAGCTGCAGCAGCAGCAACTGGGACCTCTGGGGGCTTGTGGCAGAGCCCCCCCATGCAGTGCAGGGCAGCGGGGGGTCAGTGGGGATTGCCCCCGACTCCTGGTACCCGCTCAGCAGCTGTCACGTTGCATGGGTACAGCACAGCTTGGCTGTGTCAGAGCTGGGGTGCCTCTAGCAGTCACCTGGAGCCCAGCAGAGCTCAGCCCAAGTGGCCCCAGCTCCTGGACATCATGCAGCACCCTGCGAAGCCACACTGCCCCCGCCACTGCCCTGCAGCTGCCATACAGGTGCCAGACAGTGTAGGCCAATCCCTGCTGTCCCCCACTGCCCCACACTGCATCGGGGGGCTCTGCCACGAGCCCCCAATCGCTGCTGCAGCTGGTGAGTGCAGGGCATTTTTTTTAAGTGCCGGGAAACTGGGGCGAGGCATGGCAGTCATTGGGGGAGTAATCAGGGGGTTAGGCCAGGTGGGGAGCACTTGGGGGGGCTGGGGGAGCTGGCAAGGGATGGGGCCAGGTGGGGGTCCCCCCCATGGTCCCCCTCCTTCATCCCCCCACCCCCTAATTACCATCACAGACCCCAGGTCCAGGTTCCTGTGCCAGTGAGTGGGAACCACCCAAATATCTGAATTGATTTGGAGGCTTCCAATTCAATTCAGGCCTTTTAATAGGTCTCCTGATTTTCAATTCGGATTCAGAGATTCGCCCCGCCCCACAATCAGCCCAAATCTCCTCCATATCGAATCTGCTACCAAAACTTTGCACAGCCTTAATGTACACTCCAATTTCCAGGAGCTGGTTTTGAGGGAAATAAAAGGTGTATGTTATATGTAAGAAAATATGTATTAAATCTCCATAATACTTGAGAAAAATATGAAAAGAAATGTTCCAAGAAACTGAACTTTGACAACAAAACATGGATTGCTGTGAAGTTAACCTGACTTCATATTTCCATACAGAGTCAAACTTAGTTGAAAGTTTTCAAAACTGATTTAAGATGCATAGACTTTGTGTGAAGGTCAGCCCTGTCTTGCAATTTTTACCTTAAATCTTGGAAAAATAATTATTTTGTATAATTTGATGCAAAAATCAAGTGAAATACAGCATTCAGAGCCAATTTCATGGGTAGTTTTAAAATTCATTCAATCTGTAGTCCAAACTAAAAGACAAATCTCAATCAGCCCTAGTAAGTGTTGAGCAAGCAAGCAGATGTTAGTATGTCACAGTGTTGTTGTTTTTTTTACTTGACAGTTGTTTAGGACAGTTGTGTAGGAAACAAAAATCTAATTGTACATTAACACATTTTTATAAGCACAGTAAGATGCCATGAAATAATACTTGTATGAAGAATAATGCTGGCTTTCAATATTCTGCAATAACATTCTAGGCAAAACTCAAATATCATTGAAATAAAGGGACTGACTCCTCTTGGAGTCAACAGGAGATGGATTAGACCCTTTCAGAGTTACAATTATGCATGCTAAATACAATAGATGGCTTCCCCCTGTCATTCATATAATTATATTATGTAAACCATATTTTATATATTCATACTCTCAGAACAGATAGCAGTGTCTGTTTATGCAAGTTTTGGCTCGTACAAACGTTTTTAGAGATTTTTGTTTGGTGAAAGAATTGTTTTATTTCTGTTAGTTTTATTTTTGATAATGTGGTAGGAGATTCTTATCAGGAACGTATGCAGAGATGAACAGGGATAACATATATCTTATCAAAGGTACATGGTAAAGTTCTAAAACATGTTTTTATTCCATCTTTCCTCAAAGCCTTTCAAGACATTCCACTGATAATTTCCTAAAACATGCTCTGTAGAAGAATTTTTGACTTCATGGTGCTGGCTCTGCATCCTATTTGCAGATAAAACCAAGCATCAAATAAAGTACAAAGAAAAGAAGTGAATTTAATATTGTTTTTAAATTAAGAATAAAACTCTGCACTAAAACATGTATAAACGTTTTCCTACTCTCACTTTGTACATAAATAATTGCTGTATTTGTTACAGGGATGTTGTGAGATTTTTTTTGAATGGGCAGAAGGGACACGGGAGGCCAGAGCTCCAGGAGCTATTCTGACTGAAGCAACGCAGAATCAACTAAATCACTTTGGCGACAGTGTAAAGAACACAAGACTGGAATAGTGGGAGCATGACAGAGAGGATGTTTTACTTTGGATTTATTTCCAACTTCCACCAATTCCTTCTACTGATATAAGGTTTTGTGTTTAAGACACACAGCTGTTTAAAATCATGAACTGGAACAATCTCTCCCCAGAAGTGATTTCCTACAGTCAACAAAGAACATTAACTCACTATCTTTTTCTTCTACACAACAACCATTCAGTGAAAGGTGGGAACGTCTCAAGGTACCTATAGGATAGGGAAGAGGAATATTTTCTTGACCTATATTCCATCAGTTCTTAAAGCAGATTTACACCTGAGTTTACTGTGCATTCTTTCTGCTACACAGCAGTATGCCATGGGAAGTTTGTAGGGCATGGAATAGTTAATAATGTTTCCTTAAAAAGTAAGTTTCCTTATTATAGGAAATTTCCATTCCTTCTAATCTTTTATAAAAGTATATTAGTGCTTGCTCTACTAGACCAAAATTAACTCACAGTCCCCTAGCATCTCAGGATGCTTTGCACCTACCCTGCAAAATCCTACTTTGGAGAGCAGGCAGGCTAGCCTTGGCCCAAGCTGTTGGCTCCAGCTGAGCATGGAGGAATGCTCTTGCACCTCCCAGCTTCTGGTCTGGGCCATTGCAAGCATGTAGCTGCATCTCTGGAATCAAAAGTGAATGTCTGTTTGCTTGTTTATCAATTCAATCTATGCAGTTTAGACTAACCTGCAAAGATTGAACTGATTCAGCCTTGGGCCTTTTGACTGTACTTGGCCCTGAAGCATGTGCGTGCATGTTGGAGGGGGCTCTGGAATTGGAAATGGAGCATGTGATAAAACTAACAAACATATTATATCTCTTTCAGCCCCCTGCCCCGGGGCAGGAAGTCAGCAGGGATCATAGGATCCCAGCAAGATAAATATCCAAATGTTTCTTGAAGGCATTCAAAGTAGGTGCTTGAACCACCCCTGGCAGCAGTCTATTCTTGGGGGCTTGGAAAGTAAAAGAGTTCTTCCTTATGTCCAGCCTGAAATGGTCATGGAGGAGTTTGTGACCATTCAACCTTGTCATCCCTTGGGACACTCTGGTGAACAATTGTTCCCCTAGATCCTGTTGAGCACCCCTGAAACTTACTTGTGGCCACCAGATCACCCCTAAGCCTGCACTTTTCCAGGCTAAAGAACCCCATGGCTCTCAGCCTCTCTTCATAAGGTCTGTTTTCCTGACCTCTGATCATGCGCGTGGCTCTCCTCGGCACTCTCTCAAGTTTCTCCACAACCTTTTTGAACTGTGGAGCCCAAAACTGGATGCGGTACTCCAGCTGCGGCCTCACCAAGACTGAGTACAATGGGAGGACGACATCCTGGGATTTGCTTGAGAAGCATCTATAGATACAAGCAGCGTTTTGCTCGCTTTACTAGCTGCAGCATCGTATTGATGGCTTATGTTCATAGGATCACATTGAAGGCTCATCTTCAAAATGGAAGACCCATTTCACATTCTGCAGCATCAGATGAATAAAATTCATTCAATCTTTATTTAATGAAGATAGGATGGGGATGTTCTGTCTACAACGGTCCCATTCCAGCAGTGCATATATCACACTCATCATTCTTCAGGCTTGCAGGACCCATTGGGACCATGCTTTTTTCCGTACATCCTGTGCTCCCAAACCTACTGCACAGAGAATAGGCTCAACCACTTAGCTGACTTTGTCGCAGTTGTCTCTCTCAGGAGCTGGCTACCTATTTAACAAACACTCCTAGATCATCTGAGCATACTGGAAGTTATCACTTACAACTGCAGCTAGTAAGTAATGTTAGATAAAAATATGCACTGAACTCCAAGTGGCTGCCCTGCAAATTTACAGCAAGCAAGCCAAAAGGGATTGCTGAGGATCTAGCAGTACATTCTTTAATATGAAAAATTGGAAGTAATTTAAATCTGAGACCTTCCAAATCCTATTTTGAGATTCTTAGGTCAAAATGGCAAGTCCTAAATGTTACAAATACCATAGGAAACTTATAGAAAGGCCTTGCTCTATACAATTAGTAAGAGAGTTTACTAAAGACCTTGAGATAGGAATTTTTGTTTCTTTGGGGAGCAAATGAGGCATTTGAGGGAAAACAGAACATTGCAAGGTTGGAAGGTATACATAGTGATTCAGATGAAAATCTGAAAGCATGTTTGGGAACAAAGAATAAGGTTCATAGTTCATAGTTTCTAGGGTCGGAAGGGACCTGAGCAGATCATCTAGTCCGACCCCCTGCCATGGCAGGAAAGAATACTG
>NW_017728951.1:27308858-27353998 GCF_001723895.1 Crocodylus porosus | reverse complement strand
AAAAAAAAAAAAAAAAAAATGTTCAGGGTTCTGATGCCAGCAACTTGCCCTAAAACTATTTCCTTCATAAATGATCATACCCACAAAGGCCTATGGGCCCAAAGGGGTCAGAACTACACAAGCATGATGATCATCTTTAACAAAATAACAAGAAAGTATGATCTTATTTTTAGTTTTTGAACGAAAAAAAATAGACCAAAGACAGATGTCCTTCAGTAGCTACCGCTTTTCCCAGAGTTCTGACCTAATGGACCTGAGCAGATTTCTGCTTGAGAATACATGCATCCAAAAAGAAGAAAATCATTAAAGTTCTCTGCACTATGAGATGTGTAGTCTTTCAATTACACCTCTTTACATTAGACAGCATTCAACTTTCAGCCTCATGCTTAACTGCATACAGGGTTAAAGTAATGCAAAACAATTCACACTTTCATATTTAACTATCTCAACATAAAAAGGTAACTTCAGGTAACAGAACTAAGATAAACTAATAAAATATGAGCCAAGTTCATCCCAGGCATAAATTCACTGACTGACTCACTTTGGGGAGAAATTTAGCACAAATTTGACATGAAAATGTTAGGGACATGGCAAAGAAGCAGTCATCTAGGAATGCAAAACATCCATCATAGAATTTTTTTGTGTTGTACAGAAGCCACTAATTACAGTTAAAAGTTTACAATTTCCTCAGAATATGTTTATGTCATTTCTGGAATGCTTTTAGTTGTTTCCTGTCGTAAATATAGTGATATTTAGGTAACAGAATAAATTCTGAGATCAGGGCCATCTTGGGTGGTGGGGGGGAAGGGGGTGAATCAGGACGACTGTCCCGGGCTCCACAGACATTGCTGTATAAGCTCTGCTGCAACTGCAGCTCACCACACCCCAGCCTCTCACAGGCTGATATGCCCCAGACCCTGCAAACCCCTAGGGATATCTCTGTCTGAGATAAAGTTACTTACATATATCAGTATTAGCTAGTTTATAAGAAAACCTCAACAAATTGCTTTATTTCATTCACTACTTTAGTTGCTATTAACTCATTAATTCACTCGGTGTCAGGATATATTCTTTTAACAAATGAATTCAAACAATATTGACCACTAAAATGAACTCCCTCAAAGGAAGAAAATTAACGCTTACTAGAAATGCATTCTATTACTATAGTACTTTTATTCAAGCATCTCAAAGTGTTTTATAAATATAGCCTCATAGGGCCATTAAGTACTCTTATCCATTAAGTTTACAGATTGTAGAATTGAGGTACAGAGAAATTCAATGAGTTGTTCTGAGTCACAGAGAAATACGTCTCAGCATTCTTGAGTCCTAGGACATCACTATCTTGTAGAGTATGTCTACACTGCACTCAGTGCAACACTACCATGACTGCAGCATAGCATTAATGTACCTGAACTAGCTTTAAACTATTTAGCATTGATAAAGACAGCAACCCAACTGTGGCAGCACAGAGCAGAGCAATGAGTAATTTTTTTCCTTCTGAGCAGAACAAATAGCCTGCAGAGTTCCATACTGTAGTAGCCAGTATTCCCAGTATGTGAGCCAGGCAATTTAAAGTTAGCTGGGGAATGTTTACCTATGCTGCAGTGTAGACACACCCTTATTATGAATTAGGTGATCACAGCTCCTTTATTTTAGTTCTGCTGTGATCAAGCATCACCCTCCAGTGTAGACTTGAATCAAATTAAATCATGAGCAAAGCTGCATGTTACTTACTGCATGCTAAGATATCCAGGTGTGCATACAGACCAATTATAGCATCAGCAAGAGAGAGATGGAAGTGGAGACATGGGGATACCATTTCCTTCAGTCTTCTTTTGTCCATCAGAGAAGAAACAAGCAGCATCCATGTCAGAGTCACTTTTTTCTCTCCGATACATCTCATATCCAACACATTACAGAAACCAACATAAGCAGTAACAAAAAAGTCTGGGAACAAGGTACCATAGTTACTCAAATATAAGATGAGGTTTTCCCCACAATCAACAAAGGAGGGCAAGCTAATCATCTTACATTCATGTACAAAGAAACCTCATTAATACATTGTCCATCATTAAACTGGACAACAAGTGGTCTTCTTGTTGATCCTCCCTGTCAGTGGCACAGTAGGCATCACATCACCTATGTCAGGGAAGTCAACCTGCAGCTCTGGAGTTGGTGCCATTGTGCGGGTTTTGGCTTCTTGGACCACAATCCACACTTCCACTCAAGGGACCTCCTGGGATGCAATGGGCTTCATCTCTCCACAAAAAGTAAGAGTTTCTTTTCTTACAAGTTGCCTGACCTCCTATGTTGGGCTTTAAACCAAGTATGACAGGGGACGGGGAGGCAGGAGACGGAGAGAATCTAGAATCTACAAACTGCAAAACATATAGCAGTACACCCCAGGTCAGTACCAAGGGGCCCTCTGGGTATCAGAATGGGGAAAGGGAGGCACCAAAGGCACCATTCGGAGGGCTCAAGTGCCTCTGTACTAATGCTAGGAGCATGGGGAATAAGCAGGAAGAATTCACACTTCTGCTTGCAGATAATAACTTCAATTTAGTGGGGTAATGGAAACCTGGTGGGATCCTACCCAGGACCTTGAGGGACACATTGAAGCCTACAGTTTGTACAGAAGGGACAGAGTAGGGAGGAAAAGGGACAGGGTTGCTCTCTATGTAAAGAAGCATTATACATCTACCCTAATCAAAATGGGATCAGAGGAGGAGAAAGCTGAGGCATTTTGGGTTAGGATACATGGAGGTTGTGGGCAAAGGGACTTGGTGTTGGGGGTCTGCTACCACACCAAGAGGAAAAGTCGGACTTGGAATGCTTGAGGCAGCTCTCAGAGGCCATATAGTCTCGGGATGTGGCTGTCATGGGGGACCTAAACTACCCTGACATCTGCTGGGAGGAGCAGTCAGCCAAATCCAACCGTTCATGTAGGTTCTTAACCTGCGTGCAGGACCTTCACCTAATGCAAGTGGTATACGGTCCCACTAGAGGAATGCCTTACTGGACTTGGTGTTGGCTATGGGGGAGGACCTATTAGGGAAGCTGCAGATTTGTGGTCACCTTGGGGACAGTGACCACCAATCAACTGAATTTACCATATGGCGTAGGGTGGGTAAGATAATAGGGTGAAAATGCTTGACTTTCGGAAGGCTAACTTCAATGTGCTTAGAAGTCTAGTCAATAACACACTGCAGGAGAAGAGTATTGGTGAGATGGGAGTCCAGGAAGGGTGGTCTTTCCTAAATGAACTGGAAAGGACTTGCCAAAGAAACAGTTATCTAGCAATGCAAAACATGGGAGAGGCTGTGGGGCAAATAGTAATGTGCTGAAATTATGGATAGCTGTTGCCCAAATTGCTACAAGCTCACATTTCACTAGATTCTACACCATAGTCATTCGCTAGGTGAATAAGTCTGGGGTAACTGTCAAATAACTATTCCCAGCCAGACATGAAGAGACCAAATGGCTATGAATAAACATAGGATTTGTGCAGTTGTAGAACTTTATAAGACCTGCTCTGTTTCAGCTTGACCTTTTAGGGTGTTTGCTAATGCTCATCCACTGTTATGTTTTTGATCTGTTTATCTAGCGGCTGCTTCAATATTCTTGTCAATAGTATTATAAAGCACAAAAGCTGTGCTTTTAAAAACACATAAAATATAAAATGGAGGCCTCTAAAGCTTTTCAGAATATCAGGTATTTTGGCAAAGGTTAGGGACTGTACTTGGCTTCTTTTTATCTTAATCTGTTTTATGTTACATTTTCCCCAAAGAAGCTTTACTTGAGTTTAAAAAAACCAAATGTTTAAATATAAATAAAATTATGCTATGAAAATCATATTTGAATTGAAATATTATCTTGGTGTACTTAGAAATTACCAAGGACTTGATCCTGTACTCTGGCCCCAATCCAGCAAAGCACTTAAAGCCCATGAACAGTCCTACTTAAATCAGTAGGTGGGATTTCTAATATGGATTTCTAATGAGAATGCAAGTGACCCTAATGTAAATGACACAGCATTCTTGAGTGACTGATGAAGTAAATCTACTCATTAAGTAGGTTGGAAATGGGAGCAACTGGAATAGGGGATCCTTTATAAAATTCAGCATGTAGGGCTTCTTATAAATAGAAAATGTTCATCAGAAAAGAGGAAGGTACCTTGTATGTTTACTAGACCAAGGTTGTTCACTTTCTCAGCAACAGTGGCTGCATCCACACAGGCCAGAGGCTCCCCAAGCGATACATTGCTTTGACACCCCATAGTACTCCCCTCCACATGTGGGTTCCCCAGCTGCTACATGGTCTCACAATGCTTCCCCTGCTTTGCACCACTCCCACTTTGTATGAAACACCTTGAGCTCCTGCTACCATGCTGGCTCCCCTGCCACATAGGGCCACCTGAATCCCAGAGCCCTGGGCTTCCAGGGTTTGCCATTCCACGCCCAGGGAAGCATGATCCAGAAGATGAACATGATGTAGGAACCAGGAGGAAGGACAGGGGCTGCCTCACAGGCTATATGTGGCATGTGGCCCATCCATTGTCCAGCCATGTACTATACAGTGTAGCACATATGCCTTCATTCCCTTAATTTCAGATTTTGTGCAGAGAACTTTTGAAAAACTGTATATACATGTATATTAATATGAAAATTACTATTTGACAAGCTGTGATCACCATATTCTAAAAAGACCCCACAGTTCTTAGGAAGCATTCCAAAAAAGATTATTACAGATAAATTACCATCATTATAATCCAAATTCAGTTTTTCAATATCCCAAGAATATACATATAAGAATATAAATGCCAAAAGATTAAACAAAATCTATCAATCACAGCACTCTTCTGTTGGTGTGTTTATCTTGAGACTTTGTAATCTTACAAAACAGACATTTACACTTAAAAAGATACAGTAAAAAAAAAAACTATTGGTATAACCCAATAATGAACGTTAAAATGATTCTATGTCCAGCTTTTGTGTTATTTAGCTGCTCTCAGAAATTTGAAGGGTGTTGTATTTGCATAAACTTTTAGGAGCAAATCATGGATAGCCATTTAACAACTAAGTAAATAAACTGCACAGGGTAAAGCCTAGAGTAAATTCCTGCTGCAGGGCATTAGTATCAGAACACACATTCTGCAGTCTCTACTATAGTCCATAAGCATTAGCAGTGCCACTGCAGCTGCTATATGCTACCTTATGAGGCAATTTGGGTCACAGATCCAAGGAATCCCAAGCCCAGTAATCTGGGTAGAGCAAGGAGTACCTGAGTCCCTTGCATGGCTTCTACAGACATCTTCTTAGTTACAAAACTGCAGCTGGTTCCTCTGAACGTAATGCCTCCTCCATCAGTTCAGAACACATTTTTACCTACAGGGACACATTCTGAATTTACAACATTTTAATTATATCTGTTAAATGTGAATACGTATACACATGTAGATGCATATGCAGACTAATTTGTGCAAACTTTTGCAGGCAAAGGCACATTTTGTTATTGTGCAATAGTAAGTGATGGTATAAAAGAAATCTGAAGACCCATTTGTCCCTTGGACCTTTTCCCTGAAGCTCCTTAATTATTGCATCCATGAATAACTAGTAGTAAAACACTTGAAAAAGTTACCCAGAGAGACTGTGGAGTCTCCATCCTTGGAGGTTTTTAAGATCTTGCTAGACAGCTTTGGCTGGGATGATCTAGCTGGGGCTGGTCCTGCTTTGAGCAGGGAGTTGGACTAGATGACCTCCTGAGGTCCTTTCCAACCCTGGTTTTCTATGATTCTATCTGACTATTTAGTATCCACTGTAACTCATGAACTCTTTGCAACAAATCATAGATTTTCTCTTTCAATGGTAGGCATCTAATATATATTAAGTATAATGTTCTCTCACAATTTAAGATCTTATGTACAAATGCCCTTTTTAAAAAATAGAAAAGGGGAATTCTTCCTTATTAATCTAAGCATTTATTCCTAAACAGTATCTTGATTATATTTCCAGTTTGACCCCCACCCTTCTTCCAACATTGAAAAAAGTCCTTTACAGATAATGATTATTGGTTCCTTTCTCATTTTTTGTCATAAGTAATGTAGTCAATGGCAATGACCATGACTTCCTTCCTAGTCATTTAGCAGAGTTCACTAAAGTCATTGAGTTTCAATCTACATATTCAGAAAGCCCTTTTTAGTTAAATACAGAGCATTCTTCTATTAGAGCTCATTTCTATCATGTCTCCCTAAAAGTTTTATACAGCAGGCTTGTATGGACGTGCAGGGATAAAAGGAAAGAAGTATTGTATTGTATTGTATTGTATTGTATTGTATATCAAGAAGATATATACTTTTTCTGAAGTCCAGAGAAAGCTGAGATGCATATTACTGAATGTCTCTGGGAGAAGAGAAAATGGGAAAATAACAGGAGAAATGTTATGGAAAGGATCCAGAGCAACTAATTAGAAGAAAATGCCTTTTAATAGAAGCATACAAAAGGACAAGAGTTAGCGGTAATGAGGGATTTTAGCTACCTGGGTATCTGTTACAAGAGCAATATGGTAGGACACAGGCTGTTCAAAGAATTGGAATGTGCTGGAAACATATTTTTTTCCCTTACAAGGTAGAGACAATAAGTAGAGGGCTGCTATTTTCAATTTAATTCTGATTAACAGGAATGAACTGCTTAATCTGAATGTGGTAGGAAATTTGAGTGACAGTTCACACAAAAAGAGTTCATAATTCTAAGAATGGGAAAAGGATTAGATTGGTTAAATTAGGGGAAAAAATAACTTCAGAAAGCACACTTCAATGAAATTTGGAAACTGGGAGGTAGGGTCTCTTTAGAGAGACTCTACAGGAAGGGGAAATTCAGGAGACCTAAAAGTTATGGAGAGAGACAATATTAAAGGTACAACAGCAAACTGTCCTGATGCAGAGGAAGGAGAGGAAGTAAAGAGAGACCAATATTAAATATCACTTAATGTAATCATAAGATGACAATCAAAAATAAATTGTATACAAAGATAAAAAGACACATAACTAAAGATGAGTATAAAGGATGTTCATGTATGTAAAGGAAGCACAAGCATGGGGTAAAACTGGAAATGCTAAGTTGTAAACCAAGTTACAACTAGCAAGGCACATAAAAGGCAACAAGAAATAGTTCTATAAACAAATCAGAAATAAGTGAAGGATAAAGAAAGCACAAGTCCTTTACCTAATAGGGAAAGAGGACAAGCAACATATCACAGAAGGGTAAAGCATTTAATGCCCTTTTACTTTCCGTTTTCATAAAAGGTTCATTGTAACTAAATATGCAAAATAATTAATTTTAACAATTGAGTTAAAATGATACAGGATAGGAGTCCAAGGCAAAATAGAGGAAGAGTAAATTGAAGAATATTTAGACAAGTTACAGAAGGGTAAATGGTATTTACCCTACAGTACTTCTAAACTAGTTGAAACAGTCACTGAACCACATGTTCATGAACTCATGGAAGATGGTGGAGGTCTAAGAACACCCTAGAATGCCAAACGGAATGTGTATCTTTAAATAAATGGAAAGCAGAAGACTTGGGGAACTATATATTAGTCAGCCTAAGTGGAATCTTTTAAATTTATGAGAACAAATTACTTTAAAAATCAATTTATTAACACCTAGAAAATAAGGTATTAAACAGCCAGTACTTAAGACTAGCTTGTGTTAAACCAATCTGGTTTCGTTGTTTAACAGGGCAACAACCACGGTAGACAGAAAGGAAGCCACAGATGTGGTGTATGTTTAATTTAGTAATGGTTTAGATACAAGCTCACAGGACATTTCCATAAGCAAACTTGGGATATAGGGTCTAGTGGAAAGTAACATGAGGTTGCTAAAAACAAACATACTCAAAGAATAGTTTTCAGTAGTTCATTGTCAAACCAAACATATCTAGCGGGTCCCAACAAGGTGTCTTCTCTGTCAAGAATTATTATATTTACCCAAAACCAAGGTAACTTCAAATTTAAGGCAGTCCCTCAATAATTAGTTTCTATACATGGAAAATTTAAAAAATTGTTATAACTTTCCATCTATAGAATCTAATTGTTGGAAGGTTGTTTTAAATTCATCCCCTCCACCACTATAGCAGGGTTAGCAGTGGTAAGGGGGCAGGTGGTGATGGGGGGCAAGAGGCCTGCCGATGCTTCCTGGCACCTGTCTCACCCCACCGCTGTCCCTCTGCCTCCTGCTACCTGCCTGCTCCACTTCCCCACACAGTGCTTGAAGCCCTGGAACCTGCCTCCCTTGACTTGCTCCATTGACTGCACCCCTGGTGCCCTCCATATCTATGTTTTATATGCTTCTGATTTTGTATATCGAGCTCTTCCCTTGGATTTTTTTTATTTTTTTGGGGGGGGTGGGGTTTGTTTATTTTTAAAGAATCAATTTTGGCCTGAAATCAAAATGAAAGCTATGTAGGAAATGTGTGCATTTCCAGTACAGTCAGTCATCATTCTACCACCTGTTTAACTGTTGTATTCCAAAAGGACAGTTTAGAAAAAAGCAGCAATTAGCTAGCCCATCAGCATGGGATAACTTGTTAAGAAAACAAAAGCATGAAATACCACTTATTTGAGACTGTCAGTCTGCCCTTCTTACTCTCTGTGAACAATGGAGTCGGAAATTTCCAACTTGATTTTACTTGCCATAAATAGCACAACTCTGGGATCAATCCAAACTCCCTTTAGCATATCTAGAATATATAGTGTGTGATTGACTGAAACTGCAAAATAGCCAACACAGACAAAATGTTGGTCTTCTCAGCACATGGTACAAGGAAGAAATTACAGCTTGCACTTTCAGCTCTTCCTTCTTGATTCTCTGTAGCTTGAACTTGTTTCCTAGACTCAGTGCCTGCTAAGAGATTGCCTTAGCCCAGAATACTTTGGTTTTATTATATGCTTTCTACATATACCTAAATGGGTTTAACAAACATACAATATGATGGAAAAATTGCTAGTGACAGAGACCAAACTCAGAAAGCTTCTGATCTCCTGTCAGGTGTTTGGGATGTTCTTATGATAAATTTAAAGTGCAAAACTGTGTAGCCTACTATAATGAGGAAGAAAAAAATCCATGCTTAGAAACAAGTCATAATGGCCAAACCTAAATATGCTTAGATGGGTAAAGTCACAAAAGATTAATAACTGTATTTTCTAGATCTAATAATTTGTACAAAATACATGTATGTATCTATAAGAAAACACATTAAATATCAGAATGATCTTAGCAATGATATTCACGGAGAAAGAAGAATAAGATGATCAGAGCATTTATATTGACTAAGCACAAAACTTGACACTAAGGGTCCTGAAAAGAAAAACTGCTCTTCTTTACAATCAGAGACTAGCAAGTAAGGCACATTACTAGGATTTAAGAGCATGAAACTCCTTTGTCAGCTCTTGTTAAAATAACCTGAAGGACATCCTTTAAAGAATAGGGAAAGGGCAGGTGTCAAACTGAGACATTAAAAAGCCTTTGCTCAGGTTTGGGTTTACGAGATAATCTTGTGACTTTGAAAGCTCTTACAGTCTCTGTCTGAAGCAGTATGCAGCAATATCCTCATTAAAACATTTTATCTTTGTTTTCTGGAAGATTTAATCTGAAATACGCCTCAAGATAAAGGAAGGGACAAGCTCCACAAACCTAAAACACAAAAGGCTCTATGCATTCTACTGCTATCATTCTGTTGCCTATATTAGAGAGATATTGTAAGCTTTATGACTAAGAAATCCTTTTCAAAAGCAATCTGAAAAGGCTTCTGAACTTTCACAACATTCAAACATATAACTACTATTGCGAATAAAGAGGCTAAAAATGGAAGGGACATTTTCACCAAGAAGAGAAGAATTACGAAGAAAGAGAGAGGGAAATATGTTTTGGTTTTGTCAAAAATAAGCAAATATCTTTTTATTTAACAGAAGTTATTAGCAATTAGATGCTAGTTATTTTTATTCCTGATGACTTAAATAGCATGTGTGTGGTTTTTTGTGTTGGCACACCTTTATTGATCCCCTGATGAAAATGTACTTATCCAAATCTCCTATAGTAGCCTATGTAGGATAACATATTATTACTGTAATGCTAATAACCCCCCTCCTCCCACTAACCATGAACCTTCAGAGGTCTTACAGATGCAATACCGTTATTCAAACCTTAAAGTCTCATTTTGTTCAATAGAAAACTTCAAATAATTTTCCTAGCCACTGTGTTTGGGTTTGAAGGAAGTGTATACGCACATGTTTACGGAGAAACTGGAAACAAAAAAATGACTAGAAAGAACAATTCAATGTTAAGACTCATTTATTTTAATATTTACTAATACATTAGTTACACTTATCTAAAACAGCTTAATGCTTTAATTATTATATATTATGACAAGAAAGGGTTGTCTGCAAGTATGCAAAATTTTGTAAGAGTCTCTTAATCATCTCCTTGCAGGAACACTGGCACTTTCATGGCTTTGAGAATATCTGAAGTTCTGGTGCATTGCACCTTTTATTTGTACCAATGCAGCAGATTTCCTGTAAGGCATCCTGGTCACATTTTACAACCTTACAGCCTCATCCTGCAAACACTTACTTTATTGCAAATTATTTCAGAAATATTCATCTAAGTACAGTTTACTCACTCATTTAAGGGTCTGCAGCAGAAGATTCATGTTTGACTGTATTATGAGATAATAGTAGCATGATCAGCTGATTATGCATAGTAAGTAAATACTGTTTATTTCAGAAGCTGCATCAAAGCTATAGTAATTTGTCACATATAAACTAAAGAACTAGTATTCTGCAAGTGTCCATTTCATTATGTTATTTTTCATATGAATGGAGAAATGCCCTTTATTATTAGACAGATTTTAATGCATCTAAACCTTCTTTTAATTTATGTTTATTCATGGGAACATCTTCTTCAGACTAGCTCCCTACATTTTCAGTTCCTGTCCTGTCAAAATCATTAAGTGACTCTTTGATTAGAAAGTAGGATTTGACTGAATGTCAGCCAGGGTCACACTTCCCCGGCATTAAATTCAAAGCCATTTTTAAAGGACTTCTGTGACTATGCTGATCCAAGGTTACAGAACAAAAAGACAGTCTTTCCTTTCTATTATTTAGTTTAGTTAACAAGCCAATATTTTCCCTCTAGGCCCTTATGGCACTGTATGTTTGCTTCAGTGAATTTTGTTCAATGTTTAACCTGAACAGATAGATAGAAGTTAACCTGTTTTTTTCCTTTATAAATAACAGAACTGTAAAGGAGTGTGCATGTTTGTATGTGTGTGTACCCTACACACACACACACACACACACACACACACACGTGCGTGCGTGCGCACACATACCTGTAGGGGTCAAAAACAGTACATAGAATAAGTAGATTTTGGTGATAAAATACTTTTATGACAGCTCAATTGATACATAAGACCAGATTGCTACCCATAGTGCGAAAATATGGGATTAATATTCAGTTATAAAAATAATTTCTGAGAATCCCAGCAAGTTCTAATTCAAGCAATGTTCCAGAAAGTAAGGAATGCAAGGAGTCATTTACTTTATATTTCCTCAGCGCAAACCAGATTTATCTGCATATGCACAATTTAAAGACCAAACTACAAATCTTCAACTCAAATTGTATTTCCATCTTAACATATAGATGCAACAGCTGAAAAGGTAAAGACAGATGTCTAAGTCTAAGTCCAGTCTGGTCACAAAATAGATGCCTATACCTTGATATGGTAATGTCTAAAATTAAGCACCTCACCCAAGCTGAGAGATAAAACCAACAGGACTAGGTGCCTACTATGCTTATATTCAACAGATGGACTATGGAGCTTCTGAAGAAAAATCCACACAGATGGGCATAGACACCTAAGCCTTCTACATAATGAAGAGAGGTAGGTACCTCTGAAATACAGTTCAGAACAAATGAAGGCACCTCAATATAGCCAATAGCTCATGCAAACATCAACCTGGTTCCTTTTGAGTTTTCTTGCAGTTTTTGTTTTAGTAGGCCATATAATCCATCCCAGAAGCGTGGGGTTTATGCATGCTGTCTGAAGATGTACTCACTCCCACACACTTATACTGCCTCTCCCTAGGAGCAAAGTTTGCTGTGCCACTATCCCTCCAAGAGCACCAAGGGGCCCCTTGCACTGCTGAAGGATCCACACTCTTGAGCAGCTTCCCCTGACACTTTGCAACCTCTAGACTATATCATGCAGTTAGTCATGTTTCACATTGCATTTGGTGTTTTTTCCTGTTTTTTGTATTAAATATGTTTTTTGGTTACACTGCTTGTGGGGAGGGGACTTTTGTTTATGCAGGACATCCTAGTAATTTATTTAGTGTTTCCCAGGTGATCTGGGTGGGTGCTTGAGCCAAGATAAAATATATTTAGACCCCAAAATTAAACCCAGCCCTTGTTGTCCAGTGTGCAACAGAAGGGTTACATATACATAGATACACACATATATAATCTCTCTCTCTCTCTCTCTCTCTATATATATATACCTATCTCTCTCTATATATGGATATCTATATAGATATCTATATACACACACACAGAGAGTCTTTCTCTCTATATATAATGTGTCTCACTAGACAGACAGACATATATCTAATCACCCCCTGGAAGAACTCACACTTCCCCACATGAGCTGCCATCACTTCAGAGAACTGCAGACCCCTCTCTATCGGCAGCTTTATTTGGAGTCGAGAACTGCAGGAAGCATCCAGTCGGCAGCAGCTCCAAAGTGGCCCTTGGCGAAGAGACTACAGCACCATGTGCTAACTCACAGGGGGATATGGTTGCACCCTGCCCCCAACACACACACTCTGCCTGCATCTGTCATGAATGGTGTGTGCCTGCCAGGCAGGCTCGAGCACATCTGAATTCCCAGTTCCCCACCCAAGCCAGCTGGAGGGGAGCTCCATGGGATTTCCATGAGCAAATGTACTTCGCTTCAGCATTGATAGGGGGGCTGTGTGTATGCTGACAGCCCATCTGAAGCTACCTGCCCACCGTATGACGTAGCATGTGGGAAGGAGGGAGGGAGGGAGAATTGGGCTCCTTTCAGGTACAGGGCTGGGAAAGAAGGCAACCATCTGGGCAGTGAGTGGCAGGGGTGGTGGGGGTCCTCACTGCCACCTCACTCTGGCCATCCCCACAGAGTAGTCATGCAAGTTTCCAGTCACTACACCCCACCAGCTCTTATGCTTTTAGCATGCGATCAGGCTTCAGTGCTTAGCAGGACTTTTTCCTGCAATGGCCCCTGCCCCCCAGATTGGCAGGGGCCCCTGGGCTCGGGCCTCATGCATTATTCCACCTCTGAAAGAGGGAAATTTTCCATATAAAAGATTTAAACCAAACATACTCTAATCACTTCCAATGATCTCCACTAGAAGGGGAAGTTCATCTCTGACACCAGAAAGCTGAGATGAATACTGCAGTATTAAGGGACAGTGGTGTGACCAAATGAAACAGAACTTAATAGTTTGAACTCCTTATTTGGTGTTTCCCATTGCAGTAAGGTAAACAGAATGAATGTGGCCCCTTTTCCTATAATACAAGTTCTATAGCATGAAGGAAGCCTTATTATATATAATAATATACTCCAAGGCCATTGTAACATAGTTACTTCCTTCACAGACTGGAAAATGACTAAGGTCACCCTCCTTGAGCAAATGAAACACCAAAGTTAAGAGGTAATTATTTTCATTTTCACTGTGTGAGATCCTTGAGGCAATGAGAGGTCTCACTTGGATAAAGTGGAAGATGACAGAGTTCTAATATGAAACTGCATATTTTAACTGAATAATTACTGTCATTACATTAAAATAATGAAAAGCATACAATTATGGAATTATAGAATATCTCCGTTTTCAGTGGAGAAATTTCATGATATAACAGCAGTGAGTAAAGGGTCTGCCAATACAAAATGCCCAGTTTCCAGTTCCCTTTCTGAGCAAAAGTTTTATATACTGGTAACTGTGACATGGATCCAGAGTCTCCTGTCACTTTAAGTGGAAAGTGCAGTAAACTAAGCTGGCTGTACGGGGCTGCAGCAGATGGTAGGCTTGCCATTAAACAAAGAGGAAATCCCTGTTGGTGACTGAGGAGACACCTGACCAGAAGGGGTGGTGTTTAGAGGCATATAAAACCAGTTTTGGGAGTAAGAAATGCAGTCTGGCCCTGCAGGCTGCAGGCAAAGGAGCTCCTGGGAGAGAGGGGCTTCAGCAAATTGGCTCATGGACCAGCCCAGGGGAGCTGGATAGAGACAGCTAAAGGAGTGGGGGCACTGATCTCAAGGGGGGGATACATTTTAGTTTGGAAGCAGTTGGTTTATATTTTTATTAGGGTTACATTTAACATTGGAGGACTGGATTGTGACTGTAGGGGAGGTTGGAGGCCATATACCAGGGTGCTTGCAGAAAGGCGAGGAAGAATGAGAGTGAGGCAAGGACAGCCTAAACTGAGAGGGCTGAAGCCTACACCCTGAGAGCAAGAGACAGGGGGCAGGTGAGAGCCAAGAGGGCCAGAGCCTGCACCTTGAGAATGACAGACAGTGGCAAGCCAGGACCAAGAGGTCCAGAGCCTGTGCCCTGAGTGGGCAAGGCTAGGACTGGGGCCCAGAAGCTGAGGTCCAAGGCACTGGACCTGGGTTGAAGGGACACAGCCAGACAACGGGTGTGTAGCCAGACAGGCTGAAGCCTCAACAAAGGTTGCAGGCCTGAGAGGGCCAAGTGTTGTGGTGGGAGCAGGGAGGTCCCTCCAAAGTGATAGCGAGTAAAAACTGAAAGGCAAGGATGTGGTTATAGGGGAGCATGAAGGCTATGATTATCACGCCTAAGGCAGCCTGTGGTCTAAAGCAGTGCTTCTTAAACTATCTGATGTGACGGACCAGCAATTTTTTTTCCAGTGGGCCAGGGACCGGTGCCCGGTTCAGCCAGTTGCAGCAACTGCATATAACAGCGCTACACAAATGCACGACTGGCTGTTTCTTTCTCTTTCTTCGCCTCACATGACGTGATGTCACCTGGAGTGTTGGAACGTATGTAATGTGGCGCTATGACATATCAATGTTATGCTCCTGAAAATATATTTCTTTCTTTCCTGGCAACTTGCTGCAGACCAGTGACGAGTGGCTTGCGGACTGGCACTGGTCCGCGGACCACCACTTTGAGAAGCACTGGTCTAAAGCACAGATAGGGCAAGAAGGGCCACAACTTAGAGTGAGACTGGTGCCAACAACAGACAGCAAGTCTTGCTCTGGAATTGAGGGGGGCAACCTCTCTAAGTCTTATAAAATACATCAAGACGTAGTAGGTGATGCAGAAAAGAGAGGGTACTCCAAGGAGCTGAAGTGATGCAGGAGTCATTTGGCCACAGTGGGGTGTCACAGATGCCCCTGGGTCTGGGCTTGCTGTAGTAACTAAGACAATTATTTCCTTTGACTAAGAATGACCACTTTCAGTGTACTGTAACTTAGTATATGCTACTTATAGGACACCAAAGTGACACGCAATATTTTCTAATAGTTTGTAGGATTAATATGTCTTAAAGACATAAAACTGAGCTCAGTCCATTTCTAAGGAAGAATTGTGTTTCATTATGTATTCAAGACCTCATGTTTTGAAAAGCCAAGTTAGAGAAAGAACAGTTTTTCCATCTAACAATCTGATTGCTGCAAAAACTGCCAAGTTGAAAAGGTAAATTTATATTTATCCAAAATAAATATAATATAAACAGCTAATTTGGTCTCCACTTTGGGAATTGCTGTCTCTATAGCTATAGTGCTGATAAATTTAAAAAAGTATTATCACATAACCATCCAATATTATTGGTGTTAGCCTTACTTGGGCGCCTGAAACTGAAGCAAACTGTTCCTCTCTGAACAGCAATCAGGGCTGTTTTCTTAGAATATCAAAATTTAAATATGTTAGCTTCTGTTTCCCATTTTCCAGTCTACAAGAATAGGCAGGAAATTGCTTCTAGCAAAAATAGTATTCACAAGTTCATTAAAAATAGAAATCACAAAATATTTGCCTCTAAAAGCACTTCCTGTTTTTCATATATTTAGAGCACATCAGTTGCAGATATTCACTGTAGAGAATTAACAAGTAGCTATAAAAAGGCATTATTACATAACTTAAAGCCAAGTAATGAGAATATTAGAAACAGTGAGAACTCACTGTAGCCACCAGCAAACCACAACGAAGAATCAGAGAATCTTATAATTGATGCCAGCTTTCACCCATAACATGCCATGACAGCAAATAAATTATTTAGACACCAAAAGCCATTAACTTAGCAACATAGTTGTGAATTATGAAGGTAGAACATGAACTTTTACACTTTTGTTATTACATTGGTTTAATATATTGAAACTCCAAACTGAGATTCTGCATAGAAGAAAGAGACTTCTATGCAAAAGTAAAATAATTTCTGCAGTCTACAGAAAGCAGGATATACATGATAAATTAATCAACTATATATTTGGAATGGTGAGTAAGCTTCCTTTCAAGTGTGTGCACTCCCTGGTGCTTTACTGAGCCCACTAGAAATGGAATATATTATTGTTATTATTATTATTAATGACAGTCCATGTTAAAAAATGAATCTATTCAAAGTTTTCCTCTGTGACAGATGAGCAACAGTATGATAGAGTTAGCTTCTTCAATGCAATTCCTCTGTCAGGTGTTTCATTTAAGGGCTTTGATACATAACAGGTCACACAGTGAGGGCTTTGCAGAGCTGGAGATGGGAGCTCCCTGCTGGCAGGGGCTGGGGAGCCTGTTCCCCGCTCAACTCTGTGATCATGGAGTGATCCCCAGCTTGTTCCCCACCCAGCTCCATGATCACAGAGTTAAGCAAGGAGTTGGCTCTCTAGCCCCTGCCCCATGATTGGAGACTGGGGGCTGGGAACTTTTCTGATCGGGGCAGGTCCAAGCCCCATGCTCTAATTGGGCGATGGAGGCATGGGACTTGGAAGGAGATGCAGGGGAGGGGCAGGTCCCAGCTCCCCACCCCAATGTGAGGGTGGGGCAGCTAGCAGTGAGTCCCCTGCTGGGTGGGGATTACCCACCTGACCTGGGGCTTACTGCTAGTTGCCCCACTGGTGGATCAGGGCATGGGGCTAGGACCTGTCCCTCCCCTGAAACTCTTTCTAAGTCTCATGCCCCCAGTTGAGGAGTGGGAGCCAGGAGCTCCCTGCTTCCAGGGCAGGGGGACATCTTCCCTGCCCTGGCAACAGACAGTCCTTCCGGGGGCAGGGAGCAATGTCCTGGCCCCAGCCAGGAGGCAGCTGTCTCCTGTCCCAGTGCTCCCTGCCAGCCACTGGGGTAGCACCCAGGGGGAGCCTAGAGCTCCCTCTGGTGGTGACAGAGGTCCACTGCAGAGCCCCAGGAAGTAAGAGCAGTTTGCTGCCATTAGCAACAAGTCTGTTCCCAGTTTCCTGCATGTGTGGACACCTGCCTGGGAGTGTTTACTCACAAGTAAACTGCTCCCAGATCTAATGCATGTGCAGACCGCTCACAGCTGATGGCAGCATGCATGTGTAGACACACCCACAGACAAACACAAGAAATTGAAATGGCTTGAACAAGGTCACACACCAAGAGAAGGGTGCACACAAAGCTACAAACCAAGGTTTCTCTGAAGTGTCAATTCTGTGCTGCACTCTAAACTTTAGTTCTCTTTAACAGCAAATTGTTAAAGATTTCTAAACTAAAAAAAATCTCTGCTGGCTGTTAGTCAATTGTAGCTTACAGTTTTTCAGATGAAGGCCTTCTGAGCATGTCTCTCTCCTCAACACCCTTCTGGCATGTACTTAGACATTAGACATCATGGTGATGAGCTTGTTGTGATGAGTATGGTATGAAAAACATGGCAGAACATGCAGCTCTTGTTTTTTTAAGGTTTCTACTGGGTATTAAAAAGATATGTAGTCAAAGTAGCATAGAACTTGGGAAAGAGTCTTTTCACCATAACTCTAACCATTTTCAGTGTCAAAAGTGTAAAAGCCAAACCAAACCAAACTAGAGCTACATCTATTTTTATTAAACTTAGTTCTTAACTACAGCATTATTTTGATGCTTTAAAACAGCATAACTTGGCAAACAATTTACCCATTGATCTGCTTACTATTAAATGAATTGAAATAATAGGAATAAAAACAGAACCACAATTGCCATTTAAAATGTGGCTGCATCACAATTTTCATATAGCATATACATAAATTGCATAATACCAGAAGATTTAAGCATAGGAGATACATTTTTTCTTTAAAATATACTGCAAATTTTTCAAAAGACTATATTTTTCCTGCTAAAGTGAGTCTCATATGAATGGAGCAAAGGGAGGGTAGGTATCTAGATATGTCTAACGTATATCATATATTACAATCTTCCTTTTAGATAGGGTATATATTTTGCTTAGTATAAATGTTACTAGAACTTCTCTAAAGCATGTCCAGGGTAGTCAGCAATGTCTTTTCCATATAGTTGACTGTTCATTAAACCCAGTTTCAATATACACCCATCCACATTTCTTTAAAAGGAACCAGTAAACATCATATGCAGGGTTTCTGTTCAAACCAGCATTTCTAAAAAGTTGGCAAAGTGAACACAACAACTGAACATGGAAGAACTCTGAGGAAGATCTGTTTGTGGCTGGAGTACCAGGTATTCACTCTGCTGACTTGCAAGAAAAATAAAAGGTATATTGATGATGCAGACAAACACGTCAAGTAATATTTAGTGCTGTTTTCCTTCCTATAAATTGCTTATATTAACAAAGGGCGATCCCCCAAAGTAAAATACAACAGGCCTACATAATTTTGCATGCACTCTTCTCAAGAGGTTATGTCTGAGCCAAAGATGCCATACACATAACTACATCTGCATAAACACAATACAAAATAAAACAAGCAATCTTTAATTGAGGTTAAGTCAAGGCTGCAAGATCTTTCCCGTACAACCCTAACGATTAAGCTCCTAGGATTCTTGAGTCTCAGAAATAAAACATCCATGGGATGTAGCAGGTGGAGAACCCTCAACTGGCTTTCTGAAGTTTGTAGGGATTGGGTGGGGGAGGGGGTTGGCAAGCTTGATAAGTGTTGCCAAGGAACTGACAATTTGTGAGTGCAGCACTAGTTACGTTTTATCTTACATAGAGTGTAAAGCTATCAAGTCATGTCTACTTGTATTTGAGTACACTTTATAGCATGATGTGGCCAAAGTTGTGAAAAGAGCTTTGGGTGGTACTGTGATATAAACAAATTCATCAAGTCTTAGCAATTAATCGTGTGTGTATAATTTCACCACTAATCCATCTTTTTAAGACTTGTTCTACCACTCCAAATGACTCCCATAAAAAATCTACCTTCTACAGAAAGATTTCTTCCTCCCTCTTCAAAATACAAAATATCCTCCCCAGAATGTCTGTTCCTTAGCCTTGAAACAGTCAAGATTTGTGCTAGTACAGTAATGGCTATACTTAAGTGCTGCATTTTTGAACTGCATCAATCCCTGCTAGTCAAGAAACAAGAATTCCCAGGCTTTTGAACAAAGAAACCCATCCAGTTCTGCTCACTTGTGCATATACAGAAAAGCTATTTTAGAAGTATTTTACATTCCTAAATTTAACTTCTCTCAGTTGGTCTTATAAAGTCAGATACAGATTAGTTCCACAATCGCCTACACAAGACTTAGGTGGAATTTAAGTACCTAAATTTCAAAGAGTGATTTAGGTTAGTACTGTTTCAAAAGCCACAATATGTACTAGATACTTAAAGGTTATTTGGCACTTTCAGGGTGGAGGTGGACTGCCAAGTTCCCTGATGGCTACTTCTGGATTTCCATGAAGGCTTAGACACAATATTGTTTGAACATCCTGTTCCAACCTAAGTTTCATTTTTCCAAATTGGAAGTTCCAGATTGGTGCAGGGAGGCTCCATCTAAGTTCCAGAGAGGGCTAGATCCTGAGTTGTACCCTGGGGATGCCTAATTTACACTGACAGAACTGGGTTCAGAGCAATGCAGGACCCACAGCCAAGGCCAAACTAACCCATTAGTGGCATGTAGGAAAACAAACTACTTTTTTCACTCAATAATTATGTAAAATAAGCACAACTGGGCCCTTCTTCACTTAGGGCCCCAGGCATTTGCCTAGTTTGCCTATGGATTAATGCAGCCCTGACCACAGCCATTTTCAAGCAAGCCATGAATAACAAATAGTGCTGCCCAACCTTTTCCATAATATCTTAGTGCTTAGGGCACTCATGCAGGAGGCAGAAGACCTAAGTGCAAGATTGGCCCTCCTATAACTTCCACCTCTCAACTAAGCGTCAGAAATAGTATGGAGGTTTGAACGGGGATATTCTCAACCGTTCCAGTTGAAACTGGGCCACTGGGCAACCACAAATGCAAGAGTCAAAGGATCACAAGGACAGCATGTAGAAGGGAGGCTGAATATGTAAGTCCTTGGGAAGAAGGAAGGTCTTGGTTGTAGTCTTTGCCCCCAAAGCTTGTTTATGCATTTGACATTAGATAGTCATCAGTAATGAGAGAAATAACCTTGGGAACAGGGACCAGAAAAACACAGAGACTGCCTTGAAGTAGCAGATTTGTAGTCTTGCCAGCCCCCTTAATATGTTTCTGTGTTATGATTATACACAACCTAAACAAGGAATACAGAGGGGAAGTGATTTGCAATAGTACTAACATGGCTGAAATGCTCAGGCTGCTTTCACAGAACACACTAGTGAGAATAACAAGAGCATCTTATAACTGTGACAGCCTGGCATATGGTTCTCAGCCATGATTACAATGCTCTGCACTTTAAGTATACAGTAAGGCAGGTGTAGAAGCTACAAATATCATGTCCCTGCTGAAAAACAAATGTGTTTACATAAATTCACACTTATAAGCAGTGATGAAGCTGGATATATTTAGGTGATTAGAGTTACTCTGTATTTATGGCAGTAACTGAGACTGGAAGACAGCCCTAACAAGTGAATGCAAGTAACTACAGTTCAAGAGTTTTCTTTTACCTTTTTGCCAGCAGTAAGCTATTACTGGTTCAAATGGTATAGCTAAGGGGGATATCATTGCAACCCAGTAATATCTGACATAGTGGCAACAAGTTAAAAATTACACTTGTAACTACCGTGTGTATACACATGCACATATATATTGATGCTCACAATTAATTATTTTGAAAACTGAACTACTTTGAAACTTCAGTGATGTAGTAAATATAATATACATTTAAGATCTCAACTATTCATACAACAGAGTGAAGGTCGAGCTTATTAGACTCACTTCAGCTCACATCAATTATACCCACCATTGAATATGGTGTAAGTATGATTCCAGCTAATTAAGTTTGTTCTATTGAGCGGGAGTGCTTAATAAGGCTTAGCATGGGAGAATCAAGATAAGCCTGTCAATCTCCTTTGTAATAATATATCTCACATCTAAACAGTCAAAAAGGCAATGATTTGCAGTGTTGCCAGATAATATTTCAAATAATAATAGTTTTTAAATAATAACTAGAATACAAGCTCTTAGAGTGGAAAAATGTGCTGTTTTTGTGTTAAAACATGAAGAATAGGTATTGCAATGAAAAATTCAGTAGTATCTACAGGGAAAACACTTGATTTGTACTCTAATACCTTTCCCTACGTTTTCTCACCATTCATAATAAAAGAGAGTGAGAGAAGCATTTTATAAATGGTATCTGCTATACTGAGTTGAGAAACAGAATTTTAAAGGACCATAGCTATTTATTAACTGACTTTAAGAATCAAACAAAGCCTAAAATATTTCAAAACAAATCTAATTTTGTTTCCCATTTTACTATCACATTTTTACTCACAGTTATCATACGTCCAAATATCTTGACTAATATTAATGTGTGAATTGATAGGTTGATGAACATAGAGAACTCTGCACCATTTCTCAAAAAAACATATTCCTCATGTAATAGGATGCTATTATCTAATGATATTGATATTACATAATTTGGTATTAATATACTGTGTACAATAGCAATAATTTACTTTACATAGGTCAGAGTGAAAGTCATTAATTTATTCATTCTTATTTGTTGTTTCATCCTTCTTCATTTGAATCAACAGAGGCTATAGCAGGGACTATACTGGGAGTAGGATCTGGCTCTGTAGTATTATCCATTCCAACACTCTCAGATTAGTGTCTTAGATAAGATTAGCGTTTTATCTTCAATTATTCTACAGGCATTAGTATTATTATTCTTGATATATTCAAAATTACATAGCATTTGAAAAGTCAATCAGAAAAAAACAAAGGAACCTTTGTAAGCACCATGGAACCAAAAACTACAGAGTTAACACAGCTAAGAAACCAAGTCAATGATAGAGTCTGTTCCATTCTGGACATTAACAGGAACAATTTACTAAGTTCTATCCAGTTCCCCCTTGAAACAAAAAACAGTGATTTTGAAAACCAGGCATTTTGAAGACAATATAATTTCAGAAAGATAAACCAGGGCCCAATTTGTAATGTAACCCAGGGTCTACCAGCCCCGACTGCCACCTCCACCATTTGCATCCTGCCAGGCAGACCCTGGCTGGGATTCCCCAGGGGGAGAGGGGATGAAGGGGAAAATAAACCACATCTTTGCCCCCTTCACCTCAAGGGGCCATACCAGCCAGCATCTCACCATGCCCCACCCCTTCCACTGGACCAGTGAGAGTGGAAGAACCCTGACAGGGCAGCAGCCCCTGCCATGGTGTGCTGGGCAGCACAAGTCTCTTTCTAGTAGTGGGGCTGTGCTGTGGGCAGGAGCAGGGCAGGCAGAGCTACTGCAGCTTGCATGGGGCAAGCAGTGGCAGTAGGGCTCAGAGGGATGGCTACAGAAGCTAAGCTGAATTTTTGCAGTGTCTTTTCACAGAGAGTGCACATGAACCCACATGCACCCCCTATGTATCACCAATGGCTGTCAAGGTCCCTCACCCTTTCCAGTTTAGCAGCAGGGGTGGGGGTGAGGCCAGACACCAGCCAGCTTAGCCCTCCCGTCCCTCCCCCAAGGCAAAGGGGGCAGGGAAGGGATTTATTCCCCTCTCTGTCTCCTCCCCCTTCTGGGGAACCCCAACTGGGGTCTGCCTGGCTGCGTGCAAGTGGCAGAGGAGGTGGTCAGGGCTGACAGACCCTGGCTGCAGTCCCCTGGTGACAGAGGGGACATAGGGGGGAATAAACCCCCTCCCTCCCCTTTGCCATGATCAGTGTCCAGCCACATCCCTGCCACTGAAGCAGTAAGGGGCTGCTACATCCTGGCCAGGCAGACCCCAGCTGGGGTCCATGCAAGGAGGACAGAGGAAGGAGGGGGAGATTAAATCATCCTTCCTCCCCCCCATTCGCTTCAGGCTGCCAATGAGGCCATGCCCTCCTGCTGCTCAAACGGTGTGGGGGTGGGAGAAGATGCTTGACAGGGGCTGCTCCACCCTGGTCAGGCAGCCCTGGCTGGGGTCCAGGGAAGAGAGGGGAGAGTTGAAAATAAGCCCCCTCCCTGCCCCCTGTGCCTCAGGGGGCCATGCCAGGCTGGTGTCTAGCCATGCCTCTGTCCCTGCTCCAACTACAGAGCAGAGTGGCAGGGCCAGCTCTGGTTTCTGAAGCAGAGTGCACAGCCCAGCACAGCCCAAGGCTGAAAAGCATGCTGGGATACTGGGGGACTCTGATTTAACTTAAACTAGGAAGGAGTCTGGGACAGAAGTTCCATAGCCTGCTTTGACCTAAATCAGTTAAGTCTGGTACTACATTCAGCCATGTTTATTGTAAACCACTTTCAGTCATTTTGAAAATGGTTTATTACACTGAACTTCTATTCTATTACAGGTTTAAACAAGTTTCTGATCACTTAAACTGGTTTACGTGTCACTTCTGTCCCTAGCCAGAGTCTTACATTGCTTTTAATCTTGAACGACCCATTATGCTGGTATAGAATGGATATACGTGAGAAATGAATCAGAACCAAAATGTCTGGGAATTCTCTGGGGAACTTCTTAAAAGGGATTTATTGATAAGCATCAATTGTAAAGTTTTTGTAATAATTTGAATCTTTTAAGGCCATATGCTTTGAAGTAGTGAGTCCTGGTAAAGTCAACAGAGCTGCACTGATCCAAACCAGGTGAGGATATGGCCCTAATAATTTCTGCTTGAAAAGAGGTATCAATGCAAACAAACTAGAATTTTTATATAAATCTCTTTACTGAAAATACCCTTACTGTAAGTCCCTTGAGGCAAGTGGCTGTTTTTGTGTTTTTCATAGAACTGTGTATACTAACAGTATTTGATTAATATTAAATATTATTATTGCAGTACCCTATAATTGACAAGATAGGACTCAGAACTCTCATTCTTAGCCTGTGTTCAGTATAGGTGTTTTAATTTTATGTTAACTTATGCTTAATATGAACTAATAATTATACCTTTCCAAATGTAATACCAAAATGGCATCCTGTTTAAAATACAAAGAGTACAAAACCCTTCTATCAAGCTTTAGATGACAAATTAACATTCAACCCTTGTAACTAGCAGAGTGTCATTAATTATGCCTAGACAGGCACAACAGAGATAACAGATGCCTGTGATAAGGTCATACAGAGGGCTTTATATTGAGTGAGAAAGTGATTGTTAGAGCCCTTCACAATAAAAACATAGTCTGAAGCAGCATGTATATGTTTCTAAATATTTGATAGCACCAAGATGATTTCTGAGTTTCTGATTATCCACCTATCATTCTATAAAGAGATACAACTACAGATGTCCCAAACAGTACCAGAGCATTTGTATGCTCTAATACAGATGCTGTAGCTTGCACCTGACCTCTTACTAGTCTTTTCTTTCATTTTCTCCTAGACTCTCGCAGGACACTGACATGCAAAAAAAAAAAAGTAAATTTCCTGTAAGCTCTTTACTCTTTTAGTCTGATGGTATTAATTTTATAAAAGTAGCAATATTAACTGTTTATTAGCTAAAATGGAAAGCTGTATTTGGTTCTTTAGAGAGGGAATGAAAAACAGTTTATTAATCTCTCTGTATTATGCATTTCATAATTATTACAGCTTGTGTACAAAGGAGGCCAGAAAGGAGTTTGTGAAAAAAAATATTTAAATTAGTAATGCTGGGTTACATTATCCTGGACAGCAAAAGAAGAAAGGCAAGATGCTTGCATTCAAGAAACAGCCACTTCTGCTTAAACGTGCCTTGCTCAAGACAAATTTCTAAATTCACTCTCTAAATACAATCAAATGTGTTTAATCTGTAGCTTGACAAGGTTCTTCGTGTGAATCTGATATCTTTTATTAGACCAACTTAAATAGTTGGAAAACAATTATTAAGCAAGCTTTCGGGTTCAAAACCCTTCGTCGGGCTAAGGAAGTTTCAGCAGTTGGTGTGCACTCTTCCTGGATGGTGTGAAAAGTAAAAGAGCCAGAGGCTGGGCTGCTATGTATACAAGACAGGTAGTTCAAGAAAATGTAGACTGAGGAGTCAATGAGTGAGTCAATGGGTGAGAGACAGGCTAAGGTGGGGGGAAGAGAGAAAAAGGGTGAATAGTGGAGAGATACCTGGGGAGTCAGCGGTCAGGCAGGTTATAATGTGTCATAAATCCAATGTCTATATTAAGTCCATGATTTTTAGTATCCAGGAGGTTGATGAAGTGGAGTTCATAGGCTCATCTCTGGGAAGTGTTGTGTAAGTTTCCTTTGAGGATCAGGACTGAGATACTGGCAAGAGAGTGGTTTTCTTGTGAGAAACATGCCCCCACAGGTAATTGGGTATTCCTGTCTTTGATACACTTCCAGTGTGCATTCATTCTGGTGCGCAGTTGTTGTTTGGTCTCTCCTACTTATTTTCCATCACAGCATTTGGTGCATTGGATGAGATATATTACATTTCTGGAGGTGCAGCTGTAAGATCCGGGAATGCTGATAGCTCTGTTGTGGGATGTAGTGATTATGGGGGTGGTGGAGATGTGTTGGTAGGTTTTGCATTTCTTGTCATGGCATGGTCTGGATCCTTTTGGTGTGTTCTGGGCCTGAGGAAGTTTGCTTCTGGTGATGAGGTTAGCGAGGTTCGGTGCTTGTTTGAAGGCTAGGATGGGTGGTTCAGGGAAGATCTTTTTAAGAACAGGGTCTCTTTCTAGTATGGGTTGCAATTATTTGAGGATTTTCCATATGGGTTGAGGGAGGGGGATATGTCATAACCAGCGGTATGCGATTTGTGGCGGGTTTTCTTCTGTACTGCAGCAGTCCTTCACGTGGTATCTGGGTGGCTCTTTCAAACGTGTGATCAGTCCTGATCCTCAAAGGAAACTTACAAAACACTTCCCAGAGATGAGCCTATGAACTCCACTTCATCAACCTCCTGGATACTAAAAATCATGGACTTAATATAGACATTGGATTTATGACACATTATAACCTTCCTGACAGCTGACTTCCTAGGTACTTCTCCACTATTCAACCCCCTTCTCTCTTCCCCACCCACCCAGCCTGTCTCTCACCCACTGACTCCTCAATTTACATTTTCATGGACTACCTGTCTTGTATGCATACCAGTCCAGCCTCCAGCTTTTTCACTTCTCATTCCATCCAGGAAGAGCACACACCAACTGCTGAAACTTCCTTAGCCTGACGAAGGGTTTTTGAACCTGAAAGCTTGCTTAATAATTGTTTTTCAACTATTTAAGTTGTTCTAATAAAAGATATCAGAGTCACCCACAGAACCTTGTCTGTCTATGTCCTTAGACCAACACAGCTACAACCTACACCCCAGTAATCTGTAGCTTTTCACTTTTGGGAAGACTGATACTGTGGGCTGCTGTAATGATATAGGAATGCCAGTAAGCTTGGGTATTTAGCCTTTGATGCCTGCAGTAGGATTAGGAAATCCATAACTGTGGGCCTCTACACATGCAGGTAGAGGAATGAGGTGATCTAATGTGTGATCCACACAATCATGCAACATATGGCAGGAGGCATGATTGTGGGATCATGGATTAGATCCCATCAGGCCTTATTGCTGGTACACCGTATTACACAGCAGCTGCAGTGTCCCCAGTCATAGGGGTGTATGATGTCCCCATTCCCCCCCGCATTCCCAGGGCTGGGAGATCACAGCCACACCCTGCAGTGTTGGGACCCTGTGTTTGCAGTTGCAAATGCTGCTGGGACTCAGATTCTGCAGGTGCCAGGTGTTGCCAGCACTGTGGTTCCCCATAGCTGTGGGACTCCTGGCCCTAGCTGGGCACAGTAAACCCCTGTGGCTGGGAGCCCAGTTAGCCCTGCTACATGTGAAAATGAAAGCTGGATAGCAACCAATATAAAGTGAGTACACCTTTTTAAGGTCAGACTTTCTAGCTAGTTGGCCCTTGATGAGAAATGGAAAAGAACTGAAAGGAGTGTATATATATCAGGTCAGGATGGGGGGGATATAGGGGGGAGAAGTGATGTGAGTAAAGGCCAAGCGAGAATAACACAGCAGCCTTCGGGATAAGCTTATCAGGAGACAGCTTGAGAAAACTCGCTTAGTTCAGCCAAACACCAAGACAAGTTGCTGTCAGACTGCCAAGAGCCTGGTGCGGGGGGACCGGTTGACCTGTATGTGATTTATCAGTATATAAAGCAGCCTGTGTTTTACTCTCATTGAGCATCAGCCGCCTCTTGCTGATCTCCCGTGGCCATGCAAAGTAAAGCGCTTCTGTTAGCCAAACAGTGATCCTGTCTGAATTTCCACCTCACCCTTTTATGGCATGATAGGTACTTTGCATGTGTCCATGATTTCTGGTGACCCCAACTGATCACAAGCAATGGAAGCTGCATTACATACTCTACCACAGAACAGTCATTGACTGGATTGAAGCTGTCCAATATTACCATGCAGATAGGGGATGAATGAGAAAATCAAGGATAACCTGGCTAGTCTGGAACACTCCTCCAATCTATGTACTCAATCTATGTATCTAAACTGATAACCATTAACTGAAGCACAGCTTGGTACAGGCAGAAGAGCTTGCAGAAGAACTCATTATTCTCTCCTGGGCCACCTACTTCTGTTTCAGCTATCAAACTGATGCAGATTGATATCTTGTGCATTCAGTTCACAGAGCAAGAAAAGCATCAACACTAGGCACCACAACTTGGTATTTTCTATAGATGACCCAGATATAACACCTGCCAATTCAAAGATGGGTCTATATGCTGGTTGAGAAACTTCAGATACCAACTATATTGGAGGGGATGAGCACCATCCTTGACTACCCATTTTTACAAATCTTTGTATATCTAATGAATTCTTGGGAATGCTGGCCAGCTCAGAACAGCATCCTAGTTATTTGGATACTTCCAGTAATTTTATGGACATGGAATTCACCTGGGTTACAATTTTAGGCCATCCATGAGTTAACTGAAGTGCTCACTGGGTCACTCACTTTGTCAAGTTCAGTGTCACTAGAAGCCATTTCTTAAATTGTCACTACTCCCAAGGGCACCAGGAACTGACCTATTTGATCTTTTTATGGTAATTTTTAAAATAAGTTGCTTGGTCACCTAGGATCCACACTAGAAACATTGGGAAATGGAGTATTCATGTTGTGTCACCATTGGGTTGATATTCCTGTTCCTCCAGTCCTGGGTCTGAGTTAGAAGTCCTTAGGATTTCTCTGGACAAGATCTCCCCAGCACTTGAAATTTCCATACAGGGATAATCAGCATTACACAGGCTCCTTCCTATGTTGATCCCATTAACAGTACTCCTTAAGTCCACTAGTGTGTTCTGGAAATACCACAATCATGTTGATATATTCAACGTCACTGTAATTGCATCATCAACCTACAGCCAGGAGCCAAAATACTGCTTGCAAACTTCTTCCTGAACCAGAACAACTCAGGTATCCAGAGAAGACCAGCAAAAAAAACATCTTCCCTCCATCCCTCTGCCTTGCCCTGGAGAAACCCTATTCCTCCGTCCCCTGCCCCCACCCTCTTTCCCCCCTGCCAATCTGGTCTTTGGAAAGAAGAATGGTAGAACATTTCATCCATCCTTGGTTGGACTATCAAACTCTAAACAATGTAAACACCTAGAAATGGCAACCCCTCCTCTTATCCATGAACTCCTTGAGAGCCTTATCTGCATCATGGGACCAGTGCTCTGGCTTTGCTAGTTCCTATCCCCTTTAGGGCATCTAAAGTATGATGGTTAAGAAAGGACTGGCCACCAAGAAGAGGAACTGCAATTCCGTCAGATGGAAAGGGAAAAGGAAAAGCATACTGTTCAATGTTCCCTGTCCAAGGCCTGTCTAAATCTGGTCCAATATGTCAAAAAAACATACAAATCAAGGGAAATTAGAGATGGAAAGATAGCCATGTACCTGAGGGAATTCTAAGCTGCTGATTATTTTGATACCATTTATCTAAGGTGCTGAGAAAATAAAACAGTTATCGTCTTTATTCCAACATGATACACATTCAGTTTTATTAAAGGCCTTTTGCATTTTAAAAAATGCCACATCCAAACTATACATTTTAATGATTTGACTGGGTCCATTCTACTCTGTGCAACTACAATTTCTTGTCCTGGATGGTTGCAATTCATTATTTCTACTGAGTCAGCTTTAGACGGCTCTTTTCATTTTATGGTCAATATACATGTTTTCATATTTAATATCTATGTCAATACTAAGCTCCTGCTTTTGTACAATAGCAATCAGATCGAGGGTATTAATTTTGAGTGAACTATCAACACATTTTTTCCATAATAACAGGGTTGACGTTACTCATACCTCATCTAAGAGCAAGTTAAAAAATGTATCTTTCAATAGAAATTTAAGCATGCGGAACTCCCTCCCTCTGCCTAACTGACATTGCCATTAGAGCCAAATACATTATGTATTCAAATTCTAACACAGTTGTTGTTGGGGGTATGGAAAGATGTGAGTAGAGTGCGCATAATCCTGAAAGAAACAGTAAGACAGAAGTTACTGTGCAGAAATATAAATAACGAAATGATACGTCTTTTGACATAAATTGGTTGGAAAGAGAAGAATGACTATAAATATTTTGATATTTTGCTTTCTTATATATCAGAAATATCTATGATGATTCTGATCATATTTTCAAAATTTCACAAGTGAGGAAAATCTCTCCCAGGATTCTGATTCCTCATGTTCAGATTCAGACAGCATTCCTTCTAGTGAGGATGAAGGCAAATAAGAGGAAGAAAAGAACTTTTGTTTCCTGTGATTTTTTTATTAGTGTGTTTAGATTTCTTTCTTTCTGGTTCAGGAATACTGAAAATTTGAGTTTTTAATGTTGAAATAGTAGAACAAAATATTTTGCCTTGTCCATCCCAACATTTTCAGAAGGCTTTCTTCAGCAAAAAATACTGTGATATTTCAACATTTTATTTTAATCTGGGACAAAAACAAAAGGAGATACATTTCTATTTTGAATTTGCTGTATTCATTAGCATTATAGTGTTACTTCCCATTTAGCAATTTTATTAATTTGAATGAAAGATAGATTCTCTTCATTTCATTTTTAACAGATTCTCAATCAGTTTTTGCAGGAAAGGGGACTCTACTTGATTGGGAAATACAACTGGAAGTGAAATAATGGACAGATTTTGGTAACAGTAAAATTAACGGAGTCTAAGAAATCATTATGACTCCAGACATCAAGCTTGACAATTTTAATTCAAGACTCAGTAAAACAAATAAGTAAACTGAAGTACCAGATGCTATCAGTCTTTGGGGAATTTTCTGCAATGCAGGAAGAAGTTTGGTTTCTTCTCAACAAGGTACACGGCTTGGTAAAAAGGAATCAACAGTCAACAAATAAGGATAATTAATATTATGAAATGCTCTGATAACACTGATTTCTGATGAACAAATACAGAAGGTTATTCTTATGCAATGAAGCACAGAAGTTTTCTCAAAGACTCTTTCCGAAGAGTTTCTGGGCACCAACAATTTAAAAAATATGGAAAGTTTTTAAGTTTGGTACCAGTATCCCATCTCAGATTAAGAAATTAATGTTATCTTACATGTACTCCGTAATAAACTCTCAGTTGTAAGAAAAATAGAATGTCACATTAATTGAAGAAACAGAAGTTTTCCCCATTTGATTTGATAGACGACTTAATATTGTTTGGCAAATAACTTCTGAAGTGATTAACAACTACCATGCCATGCCAGAAGATTGAGACATTGAAGATCTAAATAAGTGCTGTTCATCTTCCAAGTGCCTGAAGTAGTTAACTAAGTATACCAACCTGGACTCCTTGACTTAGGACACCCTCAGCCCTGTGGACCACACCCTAGGGCCAGGGACAGGCAGTAGAAGCTGGAGGAGGGAGGGGGAGCCTGGAGAGCCTAGTAATGGTGGCAGCAGTTGGAGGGGTGGAGGGGAGTGACACCCAGATGCCACAAATTAACCTCTCAGTTATCACATGCAGCCTGTAGTCCACCAGTTGAATAGCCCTGATTTAAATGAATTACAGTGCATTACTCCTTTAAGTTTAGTAGCTATGGTGAGGGATAGGTGTATTATTGATCTCAACTGCTACACATCCTTTAGTCTTTTATATGGAACTTTGCACAATATTTTTCCTTTTTTATTTATTAATTCATTTCTTTGTACAATGTATCCAATTTACTTGAGGGATATTAAGTTTAATGCTTTCTTACTAAAAATGTTTTTGTTCCTAATAAATAAAAATAAGCCTTTTATTTGAATTGTTATGTTATCTTGGGGGAAATGACATTTTCAAAAGGTTAAAGTTTAACTTAGATGGCATAGATGAAATTAGTCATTATTCTTTTAAAAGAAATGTATTCTTTTATAAAAATGAAAATCAAGTGAAGTTGGATTCACTATTTTTTCTAGACCTCTTATTTCAAAGAGGTGGGTTTTTTTTTTTTTTACTCTTGA
Organism: Crocodylus porosus; assembly: GCF_001723895.1. Classification (NCBI taxonomy): domain Eukaryota; kingdom Metazoa; phylum Chordata; order Crocodylia; family Crocodylidae; genus Crocodylus; species Crocodylus porosus. Next base: position 27,321,985 of record NW_017728951.1, on the reverse strand, counting down.
CAGTTCACTGTGGGATTGAGATACCATGGTCCCTTTGAAAAAGTAAACTGTATTCATAAGACAAATGACTAGATACAAGAATGAGATCTTCAGGAATCTGGAAAGACTTCTTGCCTCTTAGGAAATCTAGCTGAGGAAAGATACAGGGCAGAGAAGGCCTAGTGTAGCTACAAACTAATCAGGAAGATCTGCTAAAGAAGAAGGACATGCCCTCTTCCATCCCAGTTGCCAGAAGTTGGGGCTGTAAAAAAAATTAGGGTGTTTCCTTTCCCTTGCAGCAACCAGAGCTTGTGAAAACATCCTGTCGCTAGTACCTTGAATTCCAAATGTATTTGCTTGTGCTTTGAGACTTATCTTTGAAAATAAATCTAGTCCTGAAATAAAGGTCTTGAAGGAAATGATGGTTGAGAGGAGTTTTATTCTACCTTTCCTCAGTTGTTAAGACTGTCTAGCAGTTTACCCCATCTTCATTTCATAAAAATAAATATTTTTTTTTCTTTGGCACATATCTGATGAGCACATAAGATGCAGTTTGTAATAAACCATGTTACATACTATAAACAAGGGTTTTTTTACAATATTAAACACATATGGCTGCTTACAGACATTAAAAAAACTCAGATGCTTTACTTTAAACCCAGTGTGCTCTCACACTCAGCCCAGTGCATGCCCAGAAGAGGTATTACATTAGCTGGCTCATCCAATGTCTTTATAGATCAGGTTCTTTAGTGGGGCTTTTCTGGTGCTTTTATCTAATAACTGATTGAATCAGCTGTTAGATAAAAGCGCCAAAATGTCCCACTAAAGTGCCAGAACTATACAGATGCTGTGAAGTCAGGTTGAATTGATACTGCTTCTTCTGGTAAAGCAGGGTTTTTTGTGGGGAGGGGTTTAATGTCTATAAACAGCCATACTGCTCAAAAAATTAGTTATGAAGAATTTTTAAATTTCTATTAATGTCTGCATGTTAAAAAACTAAACTGTTTAGGAGTCTTTACCTCTAAATGGCTAGGCTGAATTTAACATTGAGCTATAGTGACCAAATCTAATAACTATCTTGTTGACAATAAGTGGCCTGTGTAAAATTACTCTGTGGTCACAGCCTAGTTCTTAGTTGTCCATGCTAAAATAAAACATAGTATCGAAATGAACTAGCAATGCTGCTGGCAAACTCTTAAGAGAAGGCAAGGATTAAATAGGCATAGAAACTGAATTACCCTCTTCATTCTAGAAGGATTCACTTTAGGTCAAGTTATTGGTATATTATTTAGGCAGTTGGGAACCTTGCATTACCACTCCTCCTGGGCTTTGTGTGTTGTCTTTTCATACATAAATAATTCCAATCTCTAGATATTTCATTCTGAGCTCTCATTAAAGAGTAAGATATAAAATACAAATTTTCTTCTGGCATTAGCAGAAGAAGCAGGTAAATATAGAAAGCCACTTCACATCACCATATGATTTTCTAAAGATATACACTGGAACTATGTGAGGACAGTGAATTTAAGGACTTAAGTGTTCTGACCCAGGTCTTCCTCTGTATTCAATATAGTCTATCTTGTGTTACACAATCTGAGAACTATAGCAAATGTTAGCAACAGCTTGAATCCATGGAACTACTAGCAGCAGGAAAGAGAATGACTTGCAAGTGGGAGCCAGGGTCAGAAAGTCTGCCATGCTCTCCATAGCACTCTGGAGCTCATGCTGCTGTGACAAGACAGCGAGAAACTCCTGTCACCTTCTGTAGGCTTAGAAGTAGACATGATTTGCATCTTCAGGAGTCTGTGTTATAATTTGGTACTATGACCATGAAGAGTGATAAGTCAAAAACAAAATTAAATCATTGCAAGACTCACCCCAGTGACGGCTTGAGAAGCGTTACAAGGGTGGCACACGAGCCCAAATGGGTTCATCGTCAAGAAAGAATATTTACACCGTTCTGGAAGACATTAAACATCAGAATGAAGGTACCCAACTGGTTATGTCAAACCTGGATGCAAAATTTGACCATTTAATAGCTAAAGTAGGTAATTCTGAAACTGAAACATGGAAACAAAAAGCTTGAGTTTGCCTACAAAGAACATTCATGAGCTTTCAATCAAAAACTGTAAACAAAGCTAATTAAAAAAACCTGAAATACTGAAGATCCACGATGGGATGAACACTAGCATTTTAAATGTTTCCAGAGGCTAAACAGTACAAGATCTGTTGAATACTGTTCATCCTGTATATCATCTCTTAAATTAATAACAAATGCACATACATGGTGAAAAAGCAATGATCCTACTAAGCTTAAATAGATATTGGTACAAAAAGGACTGAGACAGCGTTAAGTATTCATTAATTTTCTCTAAAATTACTGGAGGGGTTCATTCACGAGAAATTCCCCTGGCATTTCAGGAATACATCATGACAAAAGTTAACAAAGCTTGAAGCAGATCATGTGTCTCATCCTCATGTGATACTCAACAGATCCATATAGACAGAGGTTCTCTAGCCCAGGTTCCAGTTATTGTAGCTCTCCCTGGAATGAATACCTATTCGCCTAACAAAGTCTAGCAGTTAGCCCCTTAGACTAGGGACAGACATTCAATAAGCCTGAGCCTGCATTGATTCACTCTTTGCAAGTTAATTTAAGCTGTGCATCTTAAACTGATTACTAGCTGAACTGACATGCTTTGTTAAACCAGGATATGCAGGCACATGTCTGCAGTGGCTCAAGCCAGAAGCCGGGGGAAGCTAGAGCACGCCTGCCAGCCACCACCAGAGGTGAGGAAAGACAGACACCCTCCAAGGCTCTCACCCCTCCCTGCTAGAGCAGAGGGGGCATGGCCAGGCACCAGCCCAGGCTAGCACACAGGGAATGGGGAAAAAGTCCCTTCTTCAAAACAAGGTATTGAATGCAGCAATTTGCAAAGCCTACAGCAGGGAACTACCAAAAATCTTTGCCTAAGCTAAGATCCAGCCCAGTAAAATACAGCATACACAAATTTGTCTAACTTAAAATGTATACCAGAAAAACAAGAGTTAGTCTTACTAATCCTGAGGGCAGAGTGTCTTCTTATAGCCAGGTATCCAGGTTGTAGCCCTATTGGTCTAGAGGAAAAGGCAATCAGGACTCATAGTAGAGGTGATATCTTTTATTAGACCAACAAGATTTTTGCAAAAAAAATATTTAATTGCAAGCTTTCAGGCATCTCTACTGCTAGTCCTTACAGCCAGGCATTCAGAAAGTCTTTGTTTACATGTTCTGCTTTATAATGTAAATGTACCTCCCTGCATCCTTCTCTTAACTAAATCTCCAGCATGTGTGATCACTGATGACTGTCAGGTCTTTGCCAACACTTTCCACCTCTCAGTCTGGTCCTGCGGTCTTAGCTCTGGGCTCAGAGTTGCAGAAGGGCTTGGATCTGCACACAGATCTGCCTGCTTCTCTCCCCAGCTCCTGCTGTGCGAGGCACAGACTGCAGCTGAAGCCCTGGCTGTTCTGGGGGAGAGAGGGGGCAGAGGGAGTGATTAACTCTGTCCCCGCCTGTTTGCAGGCAAGTCATGGAGGTATGGCTGGGGCTGGCAAACAGCAGCTGAAGTCTCCAGGGTTTGCCAGAAAAGGGGTGGGGTTCGGGAGAAGAAGAGAGGACAGAGGGAGAAACTTGCCTCAGAGGCCATGGTAGGTCAGCGTCTAGCCATACGCTGCTCCTGCTCTGACTAGAGAGAAGATGGGAGGAGTCAGCTCTGCTGTGGTGCAGAGAGCCCTGCCCAGCCCAAAACTATGCTGGGATGCTGGGGGAGTCTGATTTATCTTAAACCAGGAAGGGGTCTGGGACAGACATTGCATAAACTGGTTTAACCCAAATCAGTTAAGTCTGATGCATTCAAACAGGTTTATCTCAAACTGGTTTCAGCCATTCTCAAACTGGTTTATGTGTACTGAACATCTGTTCTGTTACAGATTTAAACCAGTTTCTGATCACTTGAACTGGTAATGTCTGTCTCTGGACCTGATTACAAACACAGTACGTAATCCTTTTCTACTCTTGGCTGGGCAGGCACATGTATTTTGCCACAAGGTACTAAGTAGTACAAATAATTGACAGGATTATAACTGTATTACAAACCCAAATGGCTCCAAAACAACTTTTTAAAATCACCTGCCAGTACTCTTACATTTTCCCATAGCTTCATGGAAGTCACACTTTGAGAAGCAGAAGGCTGATCTTTTTTAAATTTTCTAAGTGACTTTTAAGATGGAAGGTTGATTTTCTTTAGATTAATACTGACAAGAGGAATATAGGTGCAGCTGGTTCTTGTTCTTTTATCCTAGTAAGCTCTTCATGACTTCTTGACACTGCATTATATTAAAAGTTATATAAAAACCATGAAACATTAAAAAGAAAAGCAAGTTTCCTCCAAACTTCCCAAAAGGCATGGGTCTATTTTAAACATCTAGAAGAAATGAGTGGCAAGTTTTTTTCACTGTATTAGATAGTTGGCCATGGTAGCAGATAAAAAGTATGTAGAGGCATAATATAACTTGCTATATAGTGACTACATACATATATTTATGACTACCTTTATGACAATGCTGCAAATACTGTCTAGCTTTGATCAAATTATAAGATATAGTTAAATGCTTCTGTCTATGAATGGTTTAATTTCTATTAATACATTTACAATTTGAAATATTTGGTGAATGATCCAACAAAATAAATATTTCTGTGTATGAGTATGAGTTACTTATCACTGAAACATTCCTATACATAATTTTATGTTTGTATTCCGTAATTGCTCAGCTAAGTTCCATGCTATTGTTTGTGATCCCTAGCTGATATAACTCTTCATTCCAAAAAAATATGTCAAGATAGATACCAAGGATTTTCAACACATAAATCCATGCTTATATAGAGAATCTCATAGTTAATACATTTTGGATTTATTATTTCTGGTAATAATACAAAGACTTGAAAATAGATTATTTAGTGTGTCTCATCTCTTGAAGTTATTGGACTTGTCTACATTTGCACTTTAATGTGCATTAGCCTATTTTAATGTGCTTCACTAAAAAAAGTGTTCTATTTAATTATGGCTCGTTAAAATAGGCTAATGTGCATTAGATGTCACTTAAAAACAACGGGTGCCTGCAAACAAGTGCCACTACCACATTCCAGCATCCCCCTGTAGCTTGTGTAACAGCACCCCTGTGCTTAAAAATGGAGGTGGGATGCTTGAGCATTAGATGAGCTTAACTTTAAGCACTGCCACAGCCATTTTTAAGTGCGGGAACACTGATATGCGAGACATTGTGGCGCTTGGAGCCACTGTAATTAAAGTGCTGCTCCCCTGTCCCATAGGTAAAAGTGCCCCATATTCTTTGGCTAATGTATATTAAAACAGGCTAATGCCCATTTTTCTAGTACCTCACAATGGAGTTACTAGATTTAATATGTATTAATTAAAGCAAATTGATGCACATGTAAGCTCATCCACTGATGCTAAACCTGATTTGTATATGCCAGTGGAATGTATGTCAGCCACAGGACACCTATTTCAGCTTCTCTCCCTCCATTAGATGTATTGAATTTCTTTATTGGAACTGGCTTCTGTTTTTCAGAACAAACCTATTTGTTATCTAAATTTTGAAATACAATAAATAATATTGATATGACTTCCTTTACTTCTTGTTAGAAATAGTGACTAATGTAATTAAAGTTTTTACGAATTCTAAAGTAGCAGCTGTTGATCTATTTTAGAGTGTTTTATGTTGTATTCCATACTGTGAAATATTTAATTGAGCAAAAAGTACCATGAGAAATTCAATAATAAAAAGAAGTTCTAGCCTTTCCATGTAAATGGCACTTTCTGTGAATATAATTACACTATTATAGAGGTAATCTATTCAAAATGTGAATTCTGGCTTAATAACCAGTCCTTGTATCAATTCTATTTCCGTAACTTGAAAGAAAATAATTAGTGCTGACAAAACCTCCCTGGTGGCTTGAAGGGAAACAAACAGGTGGGTAATTAACACACCTATTGATTGCTAGTTGGTTAATACTGTTCATAATTCAGACATAATATTTCAACTGGTTTTCAAACTTTGCTGTTAGGCTTCCAATACAAGCTGAAGAAATCACTATAATTGCTTGCCTTGAAAATGTTGGGAGCATCTTCTTCTTGGACATTATTTTTCAAAGGCATGCTGAAAAAAGAGGGAAAGAGCAATGTGTCTGACCTGGGAAGCTAAAGAAAAATGTAAATGGGCAGACTTAAACAAATGTTGATTGATCATTAAAACTGAGACTATATCAATATTCATGTTGCTTTTGGCAAATGTGGAAACTAGATTCAATTCACTATAATTTGACAGGTTTTCTTAATTTTATTTCAATTTTTGATTTGCTTCATGTATATCGCTGTGCACATGACTCTTACTTCTCAATTCTACTTCTCAATCACACAAAAATAGCAAGGCAAAATCCTGGCTCCACTGAAATAAGTGAGATTCTTGTATTTGCTTTAATAAGGCAGGATTTCATCAAACTATATTTAAAGAAAACTTGTTAAAATCTTTTTGATGCAAAGTCCACATTACTATATTTTTAAATTTGGGATCAACTAAAGTACACCTAGATATACACCTTGCTGGGGTCGTTTGACCCCAGTACCCTCTCCTGCCATGGCAGGGGGTCAGACTAGATGATCTGCTCAGGTCCCTTCCAACCCTAGAAACTATGAAACTAAAGCTTATGAATATGTTAAGATCCCACCTCAAATGTCTTAACTTCATTGCTCTTTTAGAAAGACATGAGCTACTCAAGAAGTTTCTATTGCATATTTGTTATGCCATTCTTACTATACCATTTGTAATATGGGCTCACCCTCTTCAAGCAGGCAATTTTTCCTGGTCTCCTGTAAGTAGCAGTAACTTCTATTTCCAAAATTCAGGCTTGCAGAAAAGCCATTTCCAGTGGAATTAATCACAGATAAACTTCCATCATTTGTTTTAGGCAGCAGAGTGGTGGCCCAGAGCAGAAAATACACAGAATCACTAAACCAAATTCATGCTACATATTGAGAAAAATGAGCTCTGTTAATTCAAGAGCTGGCTAAGACACTGAGCTGAGGAACTTACCAGAAGAGCAAACAAGGAACCAGTGTGATAGGAAATAAAAGACATGAAAGCTAAGAATGCTTTTTATTTCTGTCTATAAATCTGGCAGATAATCACTTTAAGGCAGTGATTCTCAACCAGGGTGAAGTTTCACCCTGGAGTGCCTTTAGAGCCTTTAAAGTGTGTTGTGGGGTGCCACATAATATTAGCACTATTAGGTGTGAAAACACGATTCACAGGATAAACCCAGAGAATTCAAAGAATAAAGTAAGAAAAAAATAAGGAGCTTAAAAACAAAGGAATATGGTAATTTATGACAGAAAAGGCAGGAGAAATAATAACTAAAAATCATAGAATCATAACAAATTAGGGTTGGAAGGGACCTCAGGAGGTCACCTAGTCCAACCCCCTGCTCAAAGCAGGACCAGCCCCAACTAGATCAGCCCAGCCATGGCTTTGTCTTGCTAGGTCTTAAAAACCTCCAAGGACGGAGAGTACACAACCTCTTTGGGTAATCTGTTCCAGTGTTTTACTATGCTTTAGTGAGTCAGTTCTTCCTAATATCTAACCTAAGCTTTTCTTGCTCCTACTTGAGACTGTTGCTCTTTGTTCTGTCATCTGCCACCACTGAGAACAGTCTAGCTCCATCTTTTTTTGAACCCCACTTCAGGTAGCTGAAGACTGTTATTAATTCCCCTCTCAGTCATCTCTTCTCTGAACTAAATAAACCTAGTTCCTTCAGCTTCTCCTCATAAGTCATGTTCCCCAGGTCCCACCATTTCTGTTGCCCCCTGCTAGACTCTCCAATTTGTCCACATCCTTTCTGTAGTGGGGGGTCCAAAACTTAACACAGTACTCCAGATGTGGCCTCACCAGTGCTGAAGAGAGGGGAATAATCACTCCCCTTGATCTGCTGTCAACACACCAACCAATGCAGCCCAGTATGCTGTTAGCAACAAGAGCACACTGCTGGCTCATATTCAGCTTTTATTGTCCACTGTAACCCCCAGGTTCTTTTCTGCAGAGCTGCTGCTCAGCCAGTCAGCTCCCAGCCTGTATCAGTGAATGGGATTGTTCCATCCTCAGTGCAAGACTTTGCACTTGTCCTTGTTGAAACTCATGAGACTTCCTTAGCTTGCCTGCAAGAATACTGTGGGAGACCATATCAAAAGTCTTGCTAAAATGAAGGTAAACCACATCACTTGCTCTCCTCACATTCACAAAGTCATCTCATCATAGAAGGCAATCAGTTGGTCAGGCATGACTTTCCCCTGGTGAATTCATACTGACTGTTTCCTAATCACCACCTTCTCCTACAAGTGCTTAGATATGGATTCCTGGAGGACCTGCTCCATGATTTTTCCAGGGACTGAGGTGAGGTTGACTAGTTCCCTGGATCTTCCTTTTTCCCTTTCTTAAATATGGGTGCTATGTTTGCCCTTTTTCAATCAACATGAGTTTTCAGAGATGATGGCTAGTAGCTTGGCAATCACATTAGCGAACTCCCTCAGCATCCTTGGGTGCGTCCTGTCCAGCCCCATAGACTTGTATATGTCCAGCTTTTCTAAATAGCCCCTAACCTGTTTTTCACCACAATTGGCTGCTCCCCTCCTCCCCAAACAGTGCTTCCAAGTGCAGTAGTCTGGAAGCTGTCCTTACCTGAGTGAGGTGAAAAAGGCATTGAGTACTTCAGCCTTTTCCATATCCTCTGTCACTAGGTTGTCTCTCCCATTCAGGAATGGACCAACATTTTCCCTGATCTTCCTCGTTACTGACATACATGTAGAAACCCTACATGTTACCTTTCATATCTGTTGCTAGCTGCAACTCCAACTGTGCCTTGGCCTTCCTGGGCATGTCCAGACGAGGGAACATGTGTCTGTTGTGGCGAACAGCAAGAGACACACTGGGAAGGAAAAAAGTTCCCCATGCACCTCTAATTTTGATACTGGGAAATTCCAGTATATAAAAAACACACACTGAAGAAGGTGGGATACAGAGGCTTGTGACCATAATAAAATGCAAGTAAGACAAATCTGCACTGGAATCCACAATACTGATGCTTCTATACTATAAAGAATAACTAGTGATAATAAATCTACTGGACCCACTCCTCTTTTTTCCCATCACTATGCTCCAAACCCACAGTTTGCTGAGATCTGTAATCTGGAAAGCTGGAGATGCAGGTACATCCAGAAAATGTAACACCCCTATTTTCATGCCAGGTAGTACCTCCCATAGCGCTGGAGGAAGGGGCAGTATTTTCCCCTAAAACAAGCATTCTAAATGAAGTAGAAATAAGGATTTGTCATGCTTTTTAAGGGTTATAATACATTTAAACTACAAAAAGTTCCTGTAAATTGAATATCAATATTTTAAGACAGAAAAAAGGTAAGATATAAGACAAGAAAAGTAGTTGTATATCTTGACACTAGCTGTCAGCAGCCTTATGAAAATTTCTGGCACCTGAAGAAAGACTCATCATAGATAAGTTTTCTTTCATTCACATCTGTCGACTTAGGTGCTTGTTTACCCCATTGAGATAAGCTTTGTAATATTAATATGTATTTTTATTAGATATAATATTTGACTTATGACTGTTTTCCTGGTACTGTGTGTACCCTTTAAAATAAAGACAGGCACTGAGCATTTAGCTGCAGAAAAACAGTGACTCAGTGTAGCAAGGGCTGGGACATAGCCCCTGCTGTACCCCCACAGGACAAGCAGCGCTGGTGGGAAACTTACCCGGCTGAGTCCAAATGAGTAGGCACATCCTCAGAGCACTGGAGGAAAAGTCTGGGGGGAAACTGGAGCCCTGAGCAGGCACCTGGAGCCAGGGGTCACATGCCCTGAGGAGCCTGTGCTGACTGGCCTGGGAGAAAGCACGGGCTGTTTAAGGGAGATGCTGAGAGAAGCGGTGGTGTTTGGCATTTCTGGGAACAAAGACTGCACTACTGAACCAGGAGAATGTCCAGCAGAGCTGGGAACTCTGCCAGCCAAACCCTCATGGGACCACCAATGCAGGTGACCTATGAGCAAGGGACAGTTAAGTGGCAATGGATGGCAAGGTGGTGGTGGGTATTCCCTACAAGCCTAGGCTCAAGTGACAGGCATCAGAATTCCCTGGGAGACTGCTGGTTGAGTCCACTGGGAAGGAGGAAAAGGTAGACCCACCAAGTGGATGGCAGCCTTAAGAAAAGTGGAGGTGGCCAGGGCAAAGAGGAGCTTGTCCAGACTGGCAGGGAGAGCATCTGTGAGGTTTAAAGTGGAAGGTGCTAGCCTGGCTGAACACCCAAGTTTAAGGGAAGCCAGCGTGACCAGAAATTTTCATTTGGAAATGTGGGGGTTAGGACCCATAAGTCAGGGTCTACAGTCAGTTCCCTTTTGGTTCCTCAGGTAAAGGAGGAGCAGCTGGGAGGAGAAGGATCCCCCTGGATGTTTGAATTGCAGTTAACAGGGTCCCGTTCTTTGCACCTGGACTCTTTAAATGAGCTAGGCTATGAGGCTTGAGGTGGAACCAAGAGCGGTAACACTGAGACAAGTTGACCCTGAAATAATCACAAAAACTGGGAGTCTTGGGAGGAAAGAGACAAATGTGCCAACAAAGAGAGTGGGAGAGAGGAAGAAAATAATTTGGGTGAAGAGTAACCAAACCCAAGGAGGTATGAGACCAGGGGAAACTGATACAGAACATCATTATAACATCAAGACGTGGCAGATAAAAGGGATTTCAAGCCAGGGGTCCAGGTAATCACAAAGTGAAAAGGGGGAGGTAGGAGGACCCACCCACTCACGCTCAGCCTTTACTATCTCTGTGTACTATATTGAGTTTTCAATCTAAAGATTTTGGGGGGGATTTACTAAAAATGGGAAGAAATGAGAGAGTTTTTTCTTGTTAATAGTCCATTCAATTCTGTATAATTTGACATGTATAAAACATGCTTCAGATGATTTGAGAGGGCTAGCTTTAAATAATCTTAGTGCTGCTAAGGTTTTATATTTTCTGGGGATGATATTCAGCTTTGTGTTTAGGTTCAACTAAAATCTCATTTCAAGCTTTTTTGCTGGCCCTTGCACTAGTGTGAATTCCATCCCAAACAGAGAACGCTATTTTTTCATGATTTATATAAGGCAAAAGAAATTTGTTGGATCAGAGTCTGAAGGTATTTCTACATTATAAAATAGAAGCATACTTTCCAATACAGAAGTAGCCATGACAATGAAAACACATACATCATTAATATAATTCTATAAAAAAAAAGGTAGCTGTTGCCCCTATCTCCCAACCCAGAGCCCCAAGAGCCCTACTGATGCCCTTTACTCCTGAACCACAGCCCCCTAGCCCTGCTGGTGCCCCTCACTCCCAACCCACAGCTTCTTGGCTCTGCTGGTGCTCCTCACCCTTGACCTGCAGCCCCTCTCACCCCTACTGGGGCCCCTCATTCCTGACCCATAGGCCCCTGCCTCCCCCAGCCCTACCAGAGGGGGGTCCCAGCTGTCAGGACTATGGGACCCAGCAGCTGCATGTTGCCCGGTCTCTGCTCCACGGGCACCAGCTGCAGCTGGAGTGCAGCACAGAGCCCAGCCCCACCATGCCTCCTGTGGTGGGAGGTGAGAATATGGGCTACCCACTTTGGGGCTTGGGACTCTCCACCGTGCTGCCTTCCCCCGGGAGCCCACATTGCCCAGTGGGTGGGATCCAGCAGGGGAGTGTGGAACAGGGCAGCAACACTCAGTGCCGCCACTGCAGGGAGCCCCATACCAGCCACACCACCAAGGCAAGGTGCCCCCTGAGTACCTGACAGCAGTCAGGATGGTGGTGGCACTGAGTGGTTACCCCCACTTGCTGCTGCCAGGTGGGCAGGGGTTACCTCACCTTGGCAGCACAGCTGGCATGGGGCTCCTGGCAGTGGTGGTGGCAGCACTGAGCCTCCCTGCCCTGCTCTGACTTCCAGTTCCCACCCACTGGACCACAGGCCCCTAGGGGAAGAGCAGCAGGGCAAGGAGCCCCAAACCCCACAGCAGACAGGCCACATTCTCCCCTGCCCCATGCACAAATCTGGAGGGGCATGTGTTCCCCACCAAGCCCCTCTACCCAGGAGTACACACAGTGGTGGGAAGCTATTCCCCTCACCAGCACCCTGGATAAGCTGCCCCTGGCTGTGTCCAGCTTGCCCAGTGAGACCTTGTGGCTGCACACTCCCAACCTAGTTCCCAGGCACCACCCCAGCTGGGCAGCACCCCAAGTCCCAGCCCCTGCCGCCTGTCCCACTCTCTCCCTCACCATGGTCACCTCAATCTGTCCCCCCCCACACTGTCTTTGCTTCCTCTGGCCCCCCTCATGCATTGCCTATGCCCTCTCCATAGTCTTACCTGCAGGCAGCTGGGGGAACTGCTCTCCACTGCTGTGTGGCTGTATTCCCAGCCATATGCATGTGTGAGTGCACACATGTGCATGTAGTGTCCCCTGCGCCCCACTCCTCCTAGCCTTGAGGATCCCCTTGCAGGCTGGAACTCTGTCAGCCTGCAAGAAGAAACCTATGGTCCCCATGTTTTTCTCCAATAATGGAGCAAATCTGTGCTTTTCTCCATTAAAGGAGAAAATCTGTGTTTTCCCATGGCAAATGGAAAACCTGGATAACTGGCTTTAAGCCAGATAATTTGACTTGACCCCTACATAACACAGCCCAAAGAATCTTACTGAAACATCTCTGAAGCATGCTGTGTTTGAATTATACCAGTGGGGGCCAACCTCTTTCACAGGTATGCACAAATCAGTTCTGCATCCTGCCAAAGTATCACTCCTATCCCCTTCCCTTGCTTGACTTTCTGCTCTGCTTTCTGCTCCCAGCCCTGTGCTTCTAATTTCATAGACATTAAGGCTGAAAGGGACCTCGGAAGATCATCAAGTCCAGCCCCCTGCCCCAGGGGCAGGAGAGGTGGCAGAGTCAGTTTTTCTGGGAATGAAAAGGAACTTTAGGGTTATGGGGCAACCTTCTCTGTAAAATCCATCCATCAA
>NW_017728951.1:27292323-27308626 GCF_001723895.1 Crocodylus porosus | reverse complement strand
CAGGCTCCACAGCTCCAAAATCAGCTCCATGCTGGCGGCAACTGCACACACACCTCCAGTCAGGCTGCATGCCCTGCTGTCTGCCCCGAGGTGCACACACAGCCAGCATGGAGCTGATACTGTGGAGCCCAGTGCAGCTGTTTGCAGCTTGCCCACTGCTTGCTGAAGCTGCCTAGAGCCCAGGCTGGCTGCAAACAGCTGTGCCAGGCTCCGGAGCCCAGTCACCAGCTCTGTGCAGGGAGCGGGAGAGAGACCGGGGTTGCGCTGCCTCAGGCCCCTCCCCCACTGCCCACTCTGAGGCTTAGGTGCACGTGCTGGTACAGAGCTGATGCCAGGGCTCTGGAGCCTGGCACAGCTGTTTGCAGCCTCCCGGCTGCACACAGCCCCGGCTCTGGGTAGCTGCTGCCAGCCGAGGGCCCGGGCTGCTCCCAGCAGGCAGCTGGGATGCTGCAAGTCCTGCTGAGAGCAGCCTGGGCTCCATTGCTGACAGCACCTACCCAGAGCTAGAGCTGGCTGTGGCATGCTGAGCAAAATGGCCTTTCACTGGAATCTGACAGGCCACAATGTGAGCCCTTCTGCTACGGCCTCAATCTTGCGACTCACTGGGCTGTTAACTATGTGCCTCAGTGCTTGCAACACCCAAGCCCATGGCACTAAAATAAAATCCATGCACTCCAATGGGGTTATGCCTGATTTACTTAAGAGTGAGGAAAATGAGACCCATTACATAGAAAAGAAAATGAAACATCCAGCAAATAATGAATGGAGAGAAATTCAGACATATGGACAAAGAAGAAAATCTGTGCTTTGATGAGCTGATTTGGTACAGAGATATATGGCTATTTTACATGACTGGAAAAAAACCTAGGATAAGGCTTTCACATCAACACTATTAAGACTGTGGGCCAGAGTAGAGGCAAGAGTTACAACATTGTGTAGAGGGGGAAACTCAGCTAATTTGAATTAACCAGTGTGAATTTAAAATGAATTAATTAAACTGCACTTAGATAACTCTGCAGCCACTCTTATATGGTGTTAAAGAATACATCTACAAAGTTTATTTTACATGCGATTAAGTGGCATAATGTTATTTCATAGCACCTACTTGCTACAGAATATATAAAACAGCAACATTTAAAATAAGTCTTAATAACTTCTTCTCCCTTCCCCTTTCCACTCTGCTTTCTGGGTTCATTTACCTGGGGATACTTAAGAAAATTAAGACTTAACTTTGACTAGTTTAATTTAGTTTAAGATAATTTGAATTTGGGTAAGTTACATGGCACAATACAACATTGTCTAGAGAAGCTCACGGTTAGTTCCAAATGAGTTAATTCCAGAACCAGAACCAGTGTATCAGTGAAGCACTCTCTCCAGTAGCACAGAAGTGTAACTACTAACTCTTAAACTAGCATCTTCTCTGGCAATGCACAGTTCTGTAAAGACATTTAATCTCATTCAGAACTAGCACAGATATCCCACATAGTGCTTAGTCAAACAGTGTAGACATACCCATGTCCTTTATTCACTTTAGGTTCATTGACTTCCAGATAAAATTAAACTAAACCAAATTCAGTCCACTTTAATTCTGCATAAGAGCCTATACAGGGTTTTCATTCTGTTTAATTAATCCACTCATATAATTAATTTAAATTGATTTCCCTGCATGTCCCTATGTAGACAATTCCCTTGAGACAAATGGAAAGAAGAACGGAGAGAAGGTCCATTAAAATATCCCTTTAACTGTTACTGAAATCTGTTGTATATGTTCTATGGCAAGAAAATGATGAAAAAGAACAAAATGGCATCTTATTTCAAGTAACTTCATAGGTATTTCTGCAATATTTCCCAGCACCCAGGCCAGACCCAAACACACTAACAGTATTGAAAAGACTCCTTTTGGATTCTCTGGGAGATTACTTATACATAAGAGTGAGTATGGAAATATAAGTCTGAGTCTCCTACTTACTTACGCACTGCTCTTTTCTGATTCTATTTCAGCAGCAGATGCATTAACAAGCAGGATTGTTTTTCCATGCTCCAATTTAAAACAAACTCACATGCTTCCTTTGCTCTACCTACTGATTATAACGCCTCCCCCATGTTAATTAAGATGAAAACAAAAAAGGGAAACAACATAATAAGATTGAAAAGATTTTTTTTTCATGTAGAATGCCCTTGATCTTGAGTTTCACTTATTCTCTGAGGAAAATTCATTTTTCAATGTGCATAACTATCACAAGCATGAACGGCTCATACCTATGTACAAATAAAAGATTATATATGAACATTTTCAAAATATTGAGACGCACATTAAATACTCAAAAGAACCACCCTTTTGACTAATATAAACATTCCAGTTAAATAAACCTAACAAAAGAATGACATTTCACCATCTGAAGACCACATGAGGAATAGTTTGGTTTAAACAACAAAAGTACATCGCTTTTTACTTTACGGTAGAATATAATGTATTAGAACTTGACTTTGCAAATACATTAGGAAGGGGGTATCTTCTATGAAGAATCCCTCTGGAGCCAAGGCACACCAGAGAACACATCTTGTACCTTTCCCAGTTTAGCACTTACACAAACGTGAAACATAATCCATTATTTAGTCTATTATTTAATGAATGTAAAGGAAGCAAACAGCTTCTTCAAACATGAGTCCCTCTCAAAAATGAGTTTCTCAGTAAAATAAATGACAATCATTTGAGCCATTTACAAAGGTTATGCTTTTCTAGGTTTCATCTGGACTACAGCCATCACTATATACATGTGGATGGCTGTAGTCTGAATTAAAATTGGCTCCAGTCCAAATTAACTAATCCTTATTGAATGAAGATTAAAGTTAATGCAGACTAAGGCAGTTCAAACTAGGCAGTTTAAACTGAATTAATTAGTATGTATATACAGCAGATACCTAGGGCTTACTGGTGCTTGTGCCCACCACAAGGTGTGGCACCAGACACCCACAGCTGTCTCTACTGCAGAAGGGTAGAAATGCACAAAAACCTCCCCAGTGGTGAATGATTATCTATTAACCCTTAATTTAAATTTAAATTTGATTTGAACTGTGATACAAATCAGTTAACAAGTTTTAGCAAATGGTGATCATGTCTACAAATGGGCTTGGAATTTAGCAAAGGTGTGGCTAGGAGTCTTTATTCAGTTTTAATTGGTCAGTCCACTTGCATAATAATTACATTGCCTTATGTTTTTGTGCAAGCATTCCACTCTTTCCCCCCACATAGCAGTATGTGAGCACCATTCATAGGTTCTGATTATTTCATTGTGCAGAGAACTAGGTAACTTCCATTTAAACCCTAAAATAGGACTTAGTAGTGATGACAGGTTGAACAGGGCTTGTTTTGGCTTGCAAAAGGGCTTGTATCACCCATCTTGTCAAAATAACTAATGAATGGAGTAATAATATAGCAATTCTTTTTGAAATTTTATGCACTGTTTGTGCATAGCGAGTTTACAATTGAGTTTCTGTTATTCTCTTAGATTTGGAAATCTTGACATGGAGTTAAGAGAAGTTATAAGTTGATTAATTTGAGTTTTCCTTTGCCTTTCTTTTTTTGTAACTGAATAAAGATCATTCACAGAGTTAGCTGGATATACTTATTTGTGTAAAATAGGACTTGCTAGAATGATTATTTTAATTTCTATTTTATAAAAAGTTTCTTAATCTCATCAATAAAAAGCACTTAGTATTTCAAGGAGCAATTACTAGATATTGTATTCTGACTCATTATAATGTTAACCTTTTATATTACTACATATTACATAAACATGAGGAGGAAATTGGTCAGTACTCATATGAATATCAAAATAAAAAATAAAAACTTATTTTCAGGAAGGCATAATTAATATTGCTATAATATACTTTACCCATTTTTAGGGTGAATTTTTTTTTGGTTCCAGATGAAAGCATGCAGTATGGGATTCAAATTTGCCAGGTAAAGTCAGCATTCTCTAGTATTCTGTTATGGTATGTATTAAATACAGTGCTAAATTAAAACATTCATTTTCTAAAAGCAAAAGCAAGGAAAAGTAAGGCCGCAGCTATTGTGTTTTAAAAATGAGCTGTGTTTTATTTTTTTAAATAGAGATCATTTTAAATTTTAAATAATGAATAGAAGCATACAGTTACAATTAAAAGTACAAATAGATACATTCCAGAAGTAAATTGTAAACCCTTTTCTTTCAAGATATGAATTCCTTAAACTTAATCTTGGCAGCCCATACTATGTGAGTTGTGACTTCAGTGGGCAAGTCACAGCAGTAAGTACCGTGCAAGTGTTGGAGTGATTTAGTTTCTAGGGTATAAATATTTTTATAACCATGAGTGAGAGATGATTATTTGAGCCATAATCAAGATACATGATTGCAGCATTACTAAGTCACCATGCTAGTTGTTCTATAGCTGGTTTGGATAACCTGAGAAGACCTGGCATAGATAGGCCAAAGCAAGGGCATATATATAGACGGGATAGATAATAGGTGGGTTGTGTAGAGAAAAGAGCATGGATGAGAGCAAATGAAGAAGTTATGGCCAAAGGATTAAACTACATGTAATTTTCCAACTGTACATCATTCATGTGCTAGCCATTTTTAGGCATTGCATTTATTTCTATTGCCTGCTAAAATATCATTTACTTTTACAGTTGACCTGAGTGCACCTGAAAGGTGCTCTCAAAAGGAAGTGAGAGAAGATGTGGTCTTGAGGTTATCAAGCAATAGATAGTTTTTCCATTTACCCATGAAATCCCTTAAGAGATTGCTCCTCCATGTTTCATGATGGAAACCCAGCACAATGCTTTTGAAGGTAGACCCTCCCACCTCTGGCAAGTATCTCTTTGGAGTGTAAGTAACAAAGTTTGATGCTACGCAATTCTATCAGTTTTTACCATCTTTTCTACTAAAGGATCGAGTAGAAAATACACTTTAAATTATAATTAAATTGTCTATATTTGAAGTTATTGTGAGTGCCTTTTATTTATATTCACTTTTTAGGGTAAAAAAAGTTTATTTAAAGCCAGTGCTACATGGCTTAACTAGAGCACCAGTAAAATCATATCCACTAGACAAGCCTTCTCAAGTTAGGAAAAAGTATCAAAACAAATTATTCTGAAAGACAACACCTTAAATTCTGTAGCCTTCTTATTCCCATGGTTGAAATGCCTATTCCCCTTTTACCTGAAAACATGTTTCAATTATATAAAATCACATCTGTTTCCCTCCCTCCCCTTCCCCTCCTCCCCCCAAGTAACTGACTTGGTCTGTTTCTGCTTTGCACTGAAGGAGGTCCCTTTAGTATATAAAGTTATGAACCTGACTCTACTACTTATTTAATGAGCCCAATCAATATTTCTTCCTTAACTCTTCAAGATTATATCATGGATTAATGAGATATAACTGTGTACCTTACGTACAGTGGTTATATTTCACAGTTCCGTTCTCTACTACATGACTTCAAAGCTATTTCCTTTCTCTGCAGGGCCACACACCCAAGGAAGAAGCACCGCGGGAGGTGCCCTCCACTGCAGAGTGGCAAACGGTCACCTCCAGAACCATGGCTGCTCACAACACAACAGTACCAGTTCCTCCAGTCTGTCTGGAGAACAGGTATGAGGCCCTGGCAACACTGGAGGAGAAGGAAGGAGAGGAGACAACCGGACAGGAGGCAACTCCGCACTCTCCATGCTTTGAACAGGCCAAAGGAGCTAAGCCGTACCAGAAGACAAAGTGTTGAGTGATCATCATAGGTGGCTCCATCCTGAGAAGTACAGAGGGCCCCATCTGTCGCCAGGACCCCTCACAACACAGGAGGTCTACTGTCTACCCCAAGCAAAGATTCAGGACGTGACGGGAATGATCCAGGCCGTGATCCAGTCCACCTATTACTACCCCATGTGGGTACTAATGATGCGGCCAGGAGAAGCCCTGATCACCTGATGGCAGACTACCATGCTCTGGGGGGGATGGAGGAGTTGGGTGCACAGGTGGTATTCTCTTCTGTCCTACCAGTGAGCAGACATGGAAGATGGCATGAGATGTGCATCACAGAGACCAACTGGTGGCTTTGGCTTCCTTGACAACAACCTGCACATCACGATGAGAGACATGCTCGGATGGGATGGGCTCCACCTTTCCCCCAAAGATAAGTGTGTGTTCTCTTCTAGGTTGGTGGATCTCCTCCGGCAGGCTTTAAACTAGGCTCATCTGGGGAAGGGGAAGATGAGGGTGGAAGAAGCTTTGGACCGCTAAACCAAGCAGCACTCACAAGTACAGCCCAGCCTAGACCAATGAGCGGAACATATACACAGGTAAGCAACAGGGGCCAGGGCAATGCTGAGATTAGGGGGCCAGTGCACACATCCTCAGGAGGCCTCAAATGCCTCTACATAAATACTCGTAGTATGGGAAACAAGCAGGAGGAACGTACCCTCCTGCTAGCTGACACCAACCCAGACATAGTGGGGCTCACTGAAATGTGGTAGGACCCAATGCATGACTGGGCGGTGAATATCAAGGGCTATAGGCTGTACAGGAGGGACAGGACAGGGAGGAAAGGTGGGGGTGTGGCACTCTACATTAAAGCGGAATACACATCCTCATCAAGTAGCACAGAGTCAGAGGAGGGGCACACTGAAGTGCTCTGGGTTAGAATACAAGGCAGTCGAGGGGAAAGGGACTTAACAGTAGGAGTCTACGACAGACCACCCAACCATGGGGAAGAGCTAGACCAGGAATTCTTAAGTCAGCTCACAGAGGTAGTTAGGTCAAAGGACGTAGTCATCATGGGTGACCTGAACTTTCCAGACATCTGCTGGGAAGAGCAGTCAGCCAGGTCTGCCAAGATACATGACCTCCATCTAACCCAGGAGGTGCACAACCCCACCGGGGGTTGTTGAACCTGGTGCTGGCCATGGGTGACAACCTGGTGAGGGAGCTGCGGGTGCTTGACCAGTGGGTGGGCGACAGTGATCATCGCCTGCTGGAATTCACCATCCAGCGCAAGGTGGCAACGGCCTGCAGCAAGGCAGCAGCCCTAGATTTCAGGAGGGCAGACTTCAATGAGCTAAGGAGAAGAGTCAGGGAAGCACTGAGGTCCTGGAGGGAAGGGGATCCAGGTGTCCAAGAAGAGTGGTCACTCCTTAAGGAGACAGTCCTCCAAGCCCAAATGGAAGTAATCCCAACACAGATCAAAGGGAGCAGGAAGGCGCAAAAGCCCCCATGGCTCACCAAAAGCATCCGGGAATGTCTTCTAGCTAAAAGGGAGGCGCACACCCAAAGGAAGGGAGGGGCCATCACAAGGGAGGATTATACTATGGTTGCTCAGGGCTGTAGGGGGGGCGGTCAGGAAGGCCAAGGCAGAGATGGAACTGGGACTACCTACGTGGATCACGGACAACAAGAAGTCCTTTTTTAAATACAAGGGGGCAAAAAGAAGGTTCCGGGTAATGTGGGAACCTGCAAGACATGCTAGGAAATTTGGTCATTACACCAGATGACAAAGCTAACCTCTTTGCCTCCAGTTTCCTGAGCAGGGACCAGATCAGCTCCCCCACCTGGCGCCCCTCAAGCCCCAGGGGAGGCGCACCTAGGCCAAGGGTCAGTGAGGATCTAGTCAGGGAACTTGTGGAGGGACTGGATGTATTTAAATCATGTGTTCTGCACAATCTCCACCCCAGAGTGCTGAGGGAATTAGCTGAGGTCACGGCTTTATGAGCACTCGTGGTGCTCTGGTGTGGTGCCAGAGGACTGGAAGAGGGCCAGCGTGGTTCCCATCTTCAAAAAAGGGAGGAAGGAGGACCCGGGGAAGTATAGGCCAGTCAGTCTTACCTTGATCCCAGGTAAGCTTTTTGAGAGAATTATTCTGGTACATGTCCACAAGGGTCCAGCAGGGGAGGTTATGCTTAGGAGCAACCAACAAGAATTCACTAGATGCAGGTCCTGTCAAATCAACCTGGTAGCCTTCTACGACCAGGTCACCAAATCCTTAGATGCAGGGGTAGCAGTGGACATAGTCTTCCTGGACTTTAGGAAGGCCTTTGACACTGTCTCTCACCCCGTTCTCATTAAAAAACTGGGGGATTGTGGTGTTGACACCTACACAGTCAAATGGGTCGCCAACTGCCTGGAGGTCCACGCCCAGAGAGTGGTAGTGGATGGGTCATTTTCGACTTAGAGGGATGTGGGCAGCGGGGTTCTGCAGGGCTCGGTCCTTGGGCCCGCACTGTTCAACATCTTCATCGGTGACTTGGACAAGGGGATAAAAAGCACCCTGTTCTTATTTGCAGATGACACTAAGAGAAGGCTGAGGGGGGATCCAGTGGCCTGTTACAAACTAGTCAGAGGGGACCAGCAGGCATTGGGGAGTACCTGTTCCCCCGAGCACTACCAGGAGTGCCTAGAAATAATGGTCAGAAACTGGCAGAGGGTAAATTCAGATTAGACATCAGGAGATGCTACTTCACTGTCAGGGAGGCTAGGATCTGTAACCAACTTCCAAGCGAAGTGGTGCTGGCTCCTACCGTGGGGGTCTTTAAGACAAGGCTAGACAATCACCTTGCTGGGGTCGTTTGACCCCAGTACTCTTTCCTACCATGGACTTGATGATCTGCTCAGGTCCTTTCCAACACTACTAACTATGAAAAGGTCCCTATTATTTTGAAAAAAGGTTATTCTGAGAGCCTAGTAATAATAAAATAATAAAAGTACCTGGGTTGATAGGTCTATTACCAAAATTGTTTATTACTGTGCTACCCTTGGGATTACTGAGTAACCAGTCACATTTAATAGGCAGAAACCCCTATCAGCAACAGACACTTCAGCAAACTGAGGACAATGGAGGTGGAAGGAGACACTACCAATATTTCTTATTCAATTGTTCAGAACAGGGGTGCCAAACTCATTTGGCCCCATGGGCTAGATATGGACCACAGGATTTCTTATGGCCTTGATGACCCACAAGCAACAGAGGTGGCGTTAATCCCCACAGCTGCTGAAACTGCTGTATCTGCACAATTCCAGACCTAGGGAGTTAGTGTGCTAGCTACTCACTGCCATTCTCTCTCCTGCCTCTCTCTTTCCCCTGCTGCTGCTTTTAGTTGCCAGAGTGCTCAACCCACTTTCACCGTAAATTTGGTTAGTCCCTGGTTATGAATTAAACACTGTACCACTTCACTACCTGGAAAAAAATATACCTCCTGTTGCAGCCAAGACAAAGTAGTGTCCCAATCAGTTTACATTTAAATTAGGGCTGTCAGTTAATCACAGTTAACTGACTCCATATCCGCTCTGGGCTTGGCCTGGTGGAGCAGACCAGTTCTGGACTATCTGGAGCCAACATGCATAGCTCCAACCCCAGCCCACCCCGTGCCTGCTCCAGACCACCTGTCCATGCTGAGCAGTGGCAGCAGATGGGCAGAAGCTGCTATTCAGTGTGTGGGAAAAGTGGCCCCTCCCTCTTGCCACTACTAGGCCCTTCTTGCTGCAGCTGCCCAGAGCCTCTGCCCAGGCAGCCCTGTGGCTCCTCTCCACCACTGTCACTGCTGTCTCCAGGCTGCCCAGTGGGGCAGCAGCAGCAGTGCAAAGGAGCCACAGGGCAGCCCAGGTGTGGCCTCTGGGTGGGAGGGGCCCAGCAGTTGCAAGGGGGAAGGGCCACTTTCCTCCCTCCACATCGAACAGCAGCTTCTGCCTGGCAGCTTCCACTGCTCAGTATGGGTGGGCAAGTCTGGAGCAGGCACAGGGCAGGCCAGGGTTGGGGCTGGGGCTTTGTTGCTGTTGGTGATAGTGTGGGAAGAGCCACAGGGCACATGGGCTCTAAGCTGTTGGGTGGTGGGGGAGGTGCTGACTATGCTATCAAACTGCAATTAATTATAACTAGTTTTTTTAATCCCACAATTAACTGCAATTACTTTTTTTAATCATTTGTCAGCCCTAATTTTAATTTCTATGAACAGACTTTTAGGAACTTACTGGTCCTTAACTGCACTGACTACAGACTCTAATGTATGGTGAATAACTCTATTGGCTGTACCTGCATAAAACTATTATATAGATTTAAATCAGGATCAGAGAGCACAGGAGAATGGTTTTGCTATATACTCAGGCACTCAAACATCACTAGACTTTACCACAATCCACAGTGATCAATGTGATCAAAAAAGCATGTCAACTAAGGAAGGTAGGATGAATAGGCCCTTTGCATGGACTGGTTAGTGCACAACTACATTTAATTTCTTTAACATCCTTGACTGACTCCACCAACATTTTTAATTTGTTCCGTTTTTCCATGATCTTAAAGGGGCCGCACCTTACACGCACACACACATACACACACACACACACACACACACACACACACACACAGGAGTATATATGTCTTATCTAACACAAGTGCTTAGGAGCCTGACCTGTTCCACACATTTCATATACATGAATGAAGCTCTTTTCATGACCTATTAATAGAAGTGACAGTCCTCCATAAAGCAGCCCATTAGGCCCTGCTGACCCATTGTGACAGATGCAGCTTGTTAATATCACCAGGATATGAAGGGCATGACCCTCTGATCTGCAAGAACTAAGAGGCAAAAAGGCCCATCACAAAACTGTAGGAACCTTCAAGAATTGTGCAAAGCATTTTAAGGCTAAAGTTCTTTTTTATTTGAGTTACCAATGAAGCCAGAGTAAGGTATCTTTATTTCCAACAGGATTCATACGAGCTGTTTGTATGCTATCTAAAAGTTTTAGTCAGGTATTATTACATGTCTCTGAAAAATAAGGATTTTTTGCAATTCAATTCTAAACACATTGCAAATGCATGGAGAAATTGAAAGTTTTAATGTTCTATTTGTTCATTTGGAAGCATTAGTTAATTAGTTTGCATGTTGAAACTACTTATTCTTTAACTAAAAAGGTACATATTTAACTGATCAGTTTCAGTTAAATAGTATAGTTTATGTTCTACAAAATCTCTTTATAGGACATTGCTTTTATCTGATCAAGACTACAATGGTAAAAGTTTAAAGACAGAACATGGTTGTAAATAATTCTTCAGTTCAATGAGCCTGATAATTATGTGCAACTTTTGGAAATTATATTTAGCAAGAGTGTCAACTCTTAAATATTTTACACTGTGCTGATCCCCAATGCAAGTTAATTAAATAGAAGATGCTTTTTGTGATAGAATCTCTTACAGAGGTGGTGTGTCAAGTCTTACTTTCTAGACCTATTCCTTTCTGTTCCTCTTAGAATGGCAGCATATACTGGTCAGTGAAGCATGATCTAGACAGCTGTTACCCTAACTGTACAACCTGCACATATTGAATTAGCTATTGTGTTTTTCAATTCTGGTTCATCAAACTTTTGGTCTGAAGGGCTTTATTCTATATGTAGTAAAGGAACACAATTCAATGATGTCTTGTCCATACATAATTCATAGCCTGAAGTCTACTTTAGATATAAAGCAAGTGGTAAGGACTTCTTCACAGCTATATAGGAAGGATAGGAAAAATATCAGCATGAGAATTAACAGTAGGAAACTAAAGAATGCTTTGTTAGCAGTTTTGACAAAATAAATGACAAAATAAATATCTACATATATGTACACACAGACACAAACAGGAGTTAACAGATATGGGTTTTTTGTATCAGTAACATGAATCAATAGCAATGAGTAAGGCTGTCACTCTTATTCCTTTAAGACCTACCCAATTTTCAGCTCACCCCTTTCCCCAAGGAAAAAGGTATTTATAGCAATGCCAGCTTCCTGCACACAAACTAAAGTTTGTTTCTCTTTAACCCCTTAAAGAACCATTCTGTTCAGGTTTCTTAATAAGGCATTAAATCTTCCAAAGATAAATCACTCAACCAGCAAAATCTTTTAGAACTTCACCTATAATTCCAACACTATGAAGTAGCAGGAAATGCCAGGGAACCTGCCTGTTATTTTGATAAACACTTACAAATTTCTACTAATTTAGTGAACAGCACAACTCTGATTAACGCAGTGTGAGAGGCATTCACTGAAATGTTCATGAATTTGGCAAGAGAAACAGGCTTTGTAAAAGAAAATTGCTTAAGGCTACATTTTTTTCTGTATAGTCTTATACAATTCTCTCTTACAGGGCATGTTCAAATTCAAATTCATACGATCACAGGGGGAGGGAAGAAGCACCTCAAGGGTCATCTGGTCCAACACTCTGAAAGAATGCAGGAATGCTACTGATAATTCAGCACACTGGGACCTAAAAGTGCAAAATTATGCAGCCAAGGTTCTTTGGGTGAATCTGATATCTTTTATTAAACGAACTTAAATAATTAGAAAAAAATTTTAACATGCTTTTGGGTTTAAAAGCCCTTCATCAGGCTGAGGAAGTATCTGCAATTGGTGTGTGCTCTTCCTGGATGGAATGAATAGTAAAGAGGCCAGAGGCTGGTATATATACAAGATAGACAGTTAGCGAAGGTGTAAATTGAGGAGTCAGTGGGTGAGAGACAGGTTGGCACGGGGGTGGGGGGAGAAGGGGGATGAATGTAGCAGTTAAATAGTGGAGAGGTACCTGGGGAGTCAGATGTCAGGCAGGTTATAATGTGTCATAAATCCAATGTCTATATTTAGTCCATGATTTTTTGTATCCAGGAGGTTGATGAAGTGAAGCTGTATTTTACAACTCAGACTTAATTTTTCAGTGGGATAGTAAAACACTGAAACTATCTAAATAGATTACAAATAGATTACATCTTTGCTTCTTTCAAAAGTACTGTATCATTAGCTTTTAACATTACCATATAGTGATTATTAAAGCTTGATGCAAACTCAAGGTGACATTCTACTTAGGCAAATTTCGTATATCCGTGGGTTTTTTTAATTAAAACATAAAATATTTGAGGAAAGATCATCCATGCGGATAAGAACTGCATGTATTAAATCAGCTAAAACAGTATTGCTCAAGTTTTTGGTTCCAGGGGCCAGATGAGTAGCATGGGGCCAGTCTGTAGGCTGATCAAGACCCACACACCAGGAACAGGCCCTGCTGTGCCTCTGCCCAGTCTCACAAGCCTGGATACGGCCCCCCACAGCCTCAGCTGTCCTCCACACACCAGGACTGGACCCCACACTGGCTGTGTGTGCAAGGATCAGGCCCCCCCATACCCTGTGCACTGAGACTGAGGCCTGGTTCCCTGCACCCGCTGCAGTCTTGGGAGGCACCAGACATTCCTGCCTGGCCCCATGTACCAGGATCAGGCACTGTGCTTGCTGTGCCCAGTCCCACATGCCAGGATCAGGCTCTGGGGCCTAGTACTAACCCTGCATGCTGGGATCAGGCCCCTGCACACACAATCTGACACACAAGGCCTGGGATTCCCCATGTGTTTGGAAATTTGGCAGCAGGGAAACCATGGTACTGTTCCCCCTTCACAAAATTTTCAGACCTATGAGCAGCCCAGTGGGCTGGATGACATATTACTGGTGTCCAGATCTTGCTCACAGGCCAAGGGTTGAGCTAAAACATTATATTTTACTTTATATCAGATTAAGCTTTGTGGCTTAATTTTTTTCTGGAGGTCAAAAAGATTTTATTTCTTAGCATAAATAATAAGTTACAGAATCTAAATGAATCTTGCAAAAGCTGTATGTAGACATTTACATCATTTTTACACATGCAAACACTACAGCACTGGGCACTTTGAAAAGTGCCTGGCACTGTGATGCTTGCAGTTTATGAGTAGTGAAATGAACAGTAGTACCAAGACAATGGCAGCAGCACACTTTTGAACTAAAACACATCTGAGGTGTTTTAGTTCAAAAGCACACTGCCACCATTTTCTGTGCACATTTTGCTGCTTATACAACTGCACATGGTGCAGCGCAGTTCACCTAAGTTTGTGTGTGCAGCAGATTGAATTAGTCAAGTCTGCCAAAGCATGGATCTGTGGTGCACTGCGGGACAGAAAATGATGTGTACAAATGCTGTTAGTTTAGAAGGATAATCATTTGCCACATACTTAGAGACAATGTACAGTTTAAAAGATAAATAAGTACAATGGACAAAAAAGTGAAGGTATTTGCTGCATGTCATCTTTTGTTTTTGTTTAAATTACACGTTCAAATGATAACCAGTGTGCATACACAAATCAGATACATGTGTGTACCTTTTTAAGACCAAGATAATGGGTCAAGCATTATTAAAATCAAGTAGGCAGACTCCACTCATTCATAAGCCAACAGATATAAATTAAATAATTCCTAGAGAAGTTAGCATTAAATTCATATCTATCTGTGATATAGGCAAACTAGAAACTTATTAGAAATGTTTGCAATAAATCAATATAATTTCTTGAAGGAGGAATTTGTTTCAAGTTCCTATACAAACGTATTGGACTTGCAGCTGTATTTATACATATACACACAGAGCTATGTCTATATCTATATAGATATACTATATCTAGATATAGATATATAGTATATATAGTGTGTATATATATATATAGTATATATATAGCTATACATAGATATATAGAAAGGTATATATAGATATATATCTATATATATCCTGAATTCTGAATATCTATCCTAAGTTCTTAACTCTCTAAAATCAAATATAAATCTTAGCAATTCAGACAATTAAAAACAGTTTACAACAATGCATTTAGTAGTAGAAGTAAGGAATTTTGAAGGTATAATTTTTACAATATGTAATATAAGTAGATA
The DNA here is from genome assembly GCF_001723895.1 of Crocodylus porosus. Taxonomy (NCBI): domain Eukaryota; kingdom Metazoa; phylum Chordata; order Crocodylia; family Crocodylidae; genus Crocodylus; species Crocodylus porosus. The sequence continues at coordinate 27,293,896 of NW_017728951.1, read as the reverse complement.
AACTATGACCATACCTGGCAGCACTTTACAGGTCTCTACAGCATATTTTGACTAAGAGTTCAGTTATCATAATTTCCAACTTTTCCTTCATTTATTACATTATACACAATTCAGTAATGCAGGACATGTTCTCAGTCTGAACTTGAATCAGATCAACACTTATTTACATAAAATTTCTTTCTGTGAGATGGCCTCATGAGATAGAGTGGATATCTCTGTATGAGATACCCAAAGGGACAGTAGTCATGCAATCTTACATCATAACTTAGAATATAAATGTCAGATATTTCATCTAAAATAGTAAACAAAACTGAGGGATTACAACTGCAGCCAGCTTCCCTATACAGGCAAGTCTGCTTAAGATAACGGTTATTTTCCCCAATAAGCTTACCACATAATTACTTATTTTAAGAAATTAGTACTAATTTGTCTCACTGGGGTATTAACCCTAAAAATTTTAATCTTGCAATATAAATTTTACCTGCTACAGAATAACCTATCTCCTCCTTTTATTCTTCATTTTTTTTCTTCTTGAATTTTTTGGATAGTTTTCCTGTTTATAGGTCGTTCAAGAGTTATTTCTTAAGCACATCATCTATTAACATGTTAATTAAAACTCTCTCTTTAAAACTAACTTTTTAAAACACTGAAAAAGGAGCATCTGAGTATTGCGAATTCATCCACATGGCACAGACCCTCAAAATCATGAGGATGGCTTCAGAACCCTGAGATTTTATATTTTTTTTTAAATGTGCACACATGGGCATGAGTATGCATATACGTTCTATTTTGAAAACTGTTTTCTGCAACAGTAATGGTTAATTGGTTAAACATATAGTCCAAATGTATTGGAGACCTAGAATTCATTTCACTGGGCCTACAAAAGACCTTAAAATATCATTCCAAAAATCCAGAAATACTTTCAATCACGTGAAAATGTCACTTGTGAAAGACAAGTTTCCAAAAGAAAACTTGATGCCAGGTGGGAGTATCGACCATGATGTTACCGCCCTGTGTAATAAAGCTTAGTTAACATAAACTGAAACACATAACAGATGAAATTGGTAGCCAACAAGCTTGTTGGTAAATTAATTTCATTCTTATCATTGCAGAGGTAGTTGTTACTTGCAAAAATTTCTCCAAGGAAGTACTGGCACGCAATAAAACAACCATAGTGTATATACTTAAAATTGCCTATCAAGTTTTAAAGTGTGCTGCCAAAAATACATATACCATACAGTGCCATAATACTTTTTTGTTCTGAGCTTTTTTCAAAGAGAATATAAAAGTATTATGTTTGTAACATTTAGCTATATAAAGATGAATAAAAATATTCTATAATGAAGTGAATATATGAATATACAATAAATTGGGAACAATTGCATACATGACATCTGAGCCTAACACTACGTTTGGCTTTTTACAACTTAATTTATACACCCAAACACTTACACTCAGTTTTCACATCCTGGTCTTATAAGTGAAAGTATAAATTTTAAGACAACTAAATTTGTAAACCAGTTTGCCTACTTTAAATGGCTGAAGTAGATGATGATAGTATGATGACAGAAAA
>NW_017728951.1:27287157-27292133 GCF_001723895.1 Crocodylus porosus | reverse complement strand
AATCTATCAATCAAGAATATATATAAAAAAAAAAAGTTCTGGGTATTAAATTCATGTCTAGAACTACAATACAATAAGATACATTGGGTCTTACAGTCTACCATATCTAAAGAACATATATACACACTCATTACTGCAAAATTAGAATTACAGCGTATCTTTAGTGTCAGAGAACCATGGTAAGCTGCACTGCAGTGAAGCACATCCTGCTTCTGCTTTATAGGCTAATAAGCATTGCTTTCTTTGAGGACTTTAGTGATGTGTATCCTGTTCCTTGCCAAGCCAGCTATGGGAACTCCATTTTGCAAGGCAGAGGGTAGGGAGTGCTTTACTGTGGAACTCTCTAGCCTTGTCTTTTGACACTGTAGACTTTTATTTAGAATCTTAAGATGCTGTTGTCTCTCCAAAATCTGGCCATCAAAACACTTGCATAATACTCAGTATTATACTAGTTTTGATCACAATTAAAATTATTAACTTCACTTAAAGATATTTCTTGACAATTAATGTGCTGTGTTATTAACTGTTACAATGTCAATGTATTTTTATCATCAGATTTATCTTAATTAGTATACAAGCTACCATTTAACAGCATATTGCACATGAAGGAGTTTGGCAATTTTGCTTTCTTTGATCATAATAAATAAACCAATCTTCTAATGCACTTCGGGAAAGAATGCTTCAATAATAGGGGAGAAAGAAAAGAAAAGAAGAAGAAACATGATAATTAGAGACCTGGACCACTCTCTAGGATGTGTTCTACCCTCATATAAAGTCAATATAATATTTGTTCATGTATTTACAAAAGCTAAGGTAGCAAGACATAAGAAAATCAGAATAAGTTTAAAGGACAGAATGTTATGATGTTTGCCCATGGAAAATGATCATAGGAAAGTAGGATTGGAAGGGACCTCAGAAGGTCACCTAGTCCAAGTCCCTGGTTAAGGCAAGAGTATCCCTAACTAAAATATCCCAGATAAGTGTTTGTCTCACCTGCTTTGGAAAATTTCCAGGGGTGGAGATTTCACAATTTTTCTACGTAGTCTGTTCCCTTGCTTGAACACACTCATAGTAAAAAAATGCTCCTAATATCCAACCTAAATTTAATATACATTACCAAAACCACATGAATGAACATGTAGATATGCCCAATGTTACATAAATGGATAAATCAGGCATATTGGAGAAAACAAGAATTGGTTTTCTTTTTCTTTTTGTCTGGTTTTTGTTTATTTTTGGAAGGAAGCAAATACATTATGTTTCCATTAGAACTACCCAATGCTACCAACTAAAGAGATGTAATTCATTTTTTTCCCACATCATTCTGCTTCTTACTTCTAAAACTAAATGCAATTGAATTTATTCCTGTGCAAAGATGTATCATATGTCTTGTATGTCACTTTAGTCCAAATCAAAGTAAGTGAAAGTTCATTGCTCATTGCTTGGTAGATGGATATATGGTTTATGCATAATTTTGATTTCAGCTTTTAACATCGAAATGATGGCTGCAGCAATTTAACAGTGGGAAGGAGAAAGAGAGAGAGAGTAACAGCAAGAGAGAAACAGAGACAGACAGAGAAACACAGAGAAAGAAAGTGAGAGAGAAAGAGAAAGAAAGACAGAAAAGTTTCTGTTGGGCTAACAGAAACTTGATGGATCCTACCCATGGCTGGGCAGTGGACATTGAGGGCTAAAAAGGGAGAGGGGGCATTGCTGTCTATGTTAAGGAGCAATATACATCTTCCATAGTTAAATCGGGCCAAGAAGAAGGGCAAATTGAGGTACTATGAGTCAGTTTACAGGGTGGTCGGGGTGAAAGGGACTTGGTAGTGGGTGTCTACTACAGACCCCCACACCAGGGGGACAAGTTAGACCTAGAATTCTCGAGACAGCTCTCAGAGGCAGCGCGCTAGTCGTCATGGGTGACTTAAATTTCCCAGACATTTGCTGACAGAAACAGGCAGCCAGGTGTGCCCGCTCACAAAAGTTTCTAACCTCCTTACAGGACCATCACCTATCACAGGAGGTACATGTTTCTGCTAGGGGAAATGCCTTACTAGACTTGGTACTGGCCACAGGGGATGACTTGGTCAAGGATCTGCAGATGCAAGGTTACCTAAGGGATAGTGACCACCTATTGATAGGGTTCACTATCTGGAGAAAGGTGGGGAAGATAACGAGTAGGGCGGAAGTGCTAGACTTCAGGAAAGCCAACTTCAACAAGTTTAGGAGATTAGTTAGGGAGGGACTGACTGGTAAAAGCCTTGGAGAGATGGGCGGGTGGGTGTTTCTCAAGGGAGTAATCCTGCAGGTACAGAAAAGGACCATCCCAGTACACATAAAAGGGGGCAAAAAAGCAAAGAAACCCTCTTGGTTGACCAAGGAAATCCAGGAGAGCCTAGGGGGGGAAAAAGAGGCCTATAGACTGTGGAAGCAGGGGGCTGCCACCAAGGAGGAGTATACCTGCTAGGCTCGAGCTTACAGGGAAACAGTGAGGAGAGCCAAAGTGGAAATGGAGCTTAGGCTGGCAGCAAAAGTTAAGGATAACAGAAAGTCATTCTTTAAGTACATAGGAAGAAAAAAGAAGGTGCAGGGTAACTTAGGGCCCCTCAGGATGAACTAGCACAACTAGTAAAAGATAAGATGGCCAAAGTGGAGCTTCTAAATGATTTCTTTGCATCTGTGTTCCTGGACATGAATACAAATCATTGGGACTGGGTAAACCCAGTGTAAATACCAACCCACAAACTATTCATGCTGATCTAGTAAAGGGGCACCTGGAGGGGTTGAATGTATTTAAGTCAACAGGCCCTGATGACCTTCATCCTAGGGTACTTAGGGAATTAGCTGGAGTCATAGTGGAGCTGCTGGCACAACTGTTTGAGCACTCATGGTGCTCAGGACAGGTCCTGGAGGATTGGAAAAGGACAAATGTGGTCCCTATTTTTAAGAGGAGGAGGAAGGAGGAACCGGGTAACTATAAGCCGGTTAGTCTCATCTCTGTCTTTGGCAAGACCTTTGAGAAAATTGTGGGTAAAATAATGCTAAGGGGCAATCAGCATGGGTTCATAGCAGGCAGATCCTGCCTGACTAACCTGGTTTCATTTTATGGCCAGGTCACAAAATGCTTTGATGAAGGAATAGAGGTAGATGTTATTTACTTAGATTTTAAAAAGGCCTTTGACACAGTGTCACACCCAATTCTTATAAATAAACTAAACAGTTGCAATGTAGATTATTACCATCTGGTGGGTAGAAAACGGGCTTATGGGATGCACCTAGAGAGTGGTGGTGGATGGGTCAGTTTCTACCTGGAGAAATGTAGGCAGCAGAGTCCCCCAAGGCTCTGTCCTGGGACTGTTACTATTCAATATCTTCACTAGTGACTTGGATGAGGGAATAGAAAGCACTCTGTCCAAGTTTGCTGATGACACCAAACTATGGGGGGAGGTACACAAATTAAATGGAAGGGGGTGAATCCAGACTGATTTGGACCGGCTGGGGATATGGGCAGAACAGAATAGGATGCAATTTAACACGGATAAATGTCATGTGTTGCACCTGGGAGGAAGAATCATCAATACTCCTATAGCCTGGGAAGTACCATTCTGGTAGCACAACTGTGAAAAGGGATATTGGAGTAGTAGTCGACTCCAAAATGATAATGAGTCACCAGTGTGATGAGGTAAGAAGTAAAGCTAACAGCACCCTTTCTCACATAAGTAAAGGCCTAGAGAGATGATACTTCCCCTCTATGCAGCATTGGTCAGACCGCAGCTGGAGTACCACATCCAGTTTTGGGCACCGCATTTCAGGAGGGATGTGGATGGCCTGGAGAGGGTTCAGAGGAGGGCCACTCATCTGGTTAAAGGCCTACAGAAAAAACCCTATGTGGACCAATTGGGAGACTGAACCTCTTCAGCCTCCACAAGAGGAGGCTGACAGGTGTTGTCATGGCCACCTACAAACTCATCAGAGGGAGCCAGCAATAGGGGATACAATGTTTACCAGAGCACCTATAGGGCTAACTAGAAATAATAGCCACAAACTGGTAGAGAGCAAATTCAAAGTGGACATCAGGAAAAAATTCTTTACAGTGAGGGTTGCCAAAATATGGAATACACTTTCAAGGGAAATGGTGCTGACCCCTTCCTTGGAGGCACTTAAAAGGAGATTGGACAGATATCTGGCTAGTTTCTGACCCCAGCAGTCTTTCCTGCCCAGGGCAGGGGGTCGGACTTAACGATATAATAGGTCCCTTGTGACCCTAACATCTGTGAAACTATGAAACTATGTAAAGGATTCATTAGTATTTGGCAATAGAAATAATGTGACATTCTTCCTAAAAATGTAATCCAGAAAATTCATTAACATAAATGTGTCTTAGAGAACTGTAACTTTTTTTATTCTTTATGGGTTCCCTGGACCCAATCTTTGATCATGAGACTTTCTTTAAACCACATGATCATGGAGTGGGTCTCTCTTGTGCAGATGTTTGCCAGTCATGCAGCTAACTAGGGAACATGATCTGAGTAAGTCAAGGTGGGGGGGAGGGGCAGGTGAAATTGGAAAGGGCTAGTGGGTTCAAGGGGAGTTTTGGCGGGTCTGGGGGTTGGCAGATCCACAGAGGGGGTTGTCCATCCAGGGGTGGGGAGGTCAGGGAGCTAAAAATAGTACAATCAGGATGGGGGGCGGGCAGAGAAAAAGGTGCAGCCCTGGGGCTGGGGTGAGTGGTTGTGCTTTCCCAACCCTGAGGCCACACTCCAAATGCGTACGGATGTTCAGTAGATTGGTCTAACCTATGCTCAATATAAGTTAATGCACCTCCTCAGATGAATTTAGAAATTAAATTAAACCAGCCATTTTTGTCTGATCTAATCTCCTCAAATGTCTGTACAGATCAACACTTAGATCAGCGTAACGCCAGTTTGGTCAATCCAAGTATTACATTTGCATATACCCTATGTCTACCAATC
>NW_017728951.1:27271433-27287057 GCF_001723895.1 Crocodylus porosus | reverse complement strand
TGGTGGGTAGAAAACGGGCTTATGGGATGCACCTAGAGAGTGGTGGTGGATGGGTCAGTTTCTACCTGGAGAAATGTAGGCAGCAGAGTCCCCCAAGGCTCTGTCCTGGGACTGTTACTATTCAATATCTTCACTAGTGACTTGGATGAGGGAATAGAAAGCACTCTGTCCAAGTTTGCTGATGACACCAAACTATGGGGGGAGGTACACAAATTAAATGGAAGGGGGTGAATCCAGACTGATTTGGACCGGCTGGGGATATGGGCAGAACAGAATAGGATGCAATTTAACACAGATAAATGTCATGTGTTGCACCTGGGAGGAAGAATCATCAATACTCCTATAGCCTGGGAAGTACCATTCTGGTAGCACAACTGTGAAAAGGGATATTGGAGTAGTAGTCGACTCCAAAATGATAATGAGTCACCAGTGTGATGAGGTAAGAAGTAAAGCTAACAGCACCCTTTCTCACATAAGTAAAGGCCTAGAGAGATGATACTTCCCCTCTATGCAGCATTGGTCAGACCGCAGCTGGAGTACCACATCCAGTTTTGGGCACCGCATTTCAGGAGGGATGTGGATGGCCTGGAGAGGGTTCAGAGGAGGGCCACTCATCTGGTTAAAGGCCTACAGAAAAAACCCTATGTGGACCAATTGGGAGACTGAACCTCTTCAGCCTCCACAAGAGGAGGCTGACAGGTGTTGTCATGGCCACCTACAAACTCATCAGAGGGAGCCAGCAATAGGGGATACAATGTTTACCAGAGCACCTATAGGGCTAACTAGAAATAATAGCCACAAACTGGTAGAGAGCAAATTCAAAGTGGACATCAGGAAAAAATTCTTTACAGTGAGGGTTGCCAAAATATGGAATACACTTTCAAGGGAAATGGTGCTGACCCCTTCCTTGGAGGCACTTAAAAGGAGATTGGACAGATATCTGGCTAGTTTCTGACCCCAGCAGTCTTTCCTGCCCAGGGCAGGGGGTCGGACTTAACGATATAATAGGTCCCTTGTGACCCTAACATCTGTGAAACTATGAAACTATGTAAAGGATTCATTAGTATTTGGCAATAGAAATAATGTGACATTCTTCCTAAAAATGTAATCCAGAAAATTCATTAACATAAATGTGTCTTAGAGAACTGTAACTTTTTTTATTCTTTATGGGTTCCCTGGACCCAATCTTTGATCATGAGACTTTCTTTAAACCACATGATCATGGAGTGGGTCTCTCTTGTGCAGATGTTTGCCAGTCATGCAGCTAACTAGGGAACATGATCTGAGTAAGTCAAGGTGGGGGGGAGGGGCAGGTGAAATTGGAAAGGGCTAGTGGGTTCAAGGGGAGTTTTGGCGGGTCTGGGGGTTGGCAGATCCACAGAGGGGGTTGTCCATCCAGGGGTGGGGAGGTCAGGGAGCTAAAAATAGTACAATCAGGATGGGGGGCGGGCAGAGAAAAAGGTGCAGCCCTGGGGCTGGGGTGAGTGGTTGTGCTTTCCCAACCCTGAGGCCACACTCCAAATGCGTACGGATGTTCAGTAGATTGGTCTAACCTATGCTCAATATAAGTTAATGCACCTCCTCAGATGAATTTAGAAATTAAATTAAACCAGCCATTTTTGTCTGATCTAATCTCCTCAAATGTCTGTACAGATCAACACTTAGATCAGCGTAACGCCAGTTTGGTCAATCCAAGTATTACATTTGCATATACCCTATGTCTACCAATCATTTTATTAAATATTACTTTAATATCAGATATTCTACACTTCTCTCTTAGTCTAAACACAGTGCTGCTACTGTGGTATGGTACCACATGTTAAATCTTGACTTTTATAGGTAGTATTGTATGTGCAGGTAGTGTAAATGCACAAAGAGCTCCATGAGAACCATTTCATCTGTAGCTGAAGTACAACTATAACTGGAGCCAAACACATCACTGTTTAATGGTGCAATAAATTTAAAGCAAAAGTGAACAAAATCATATCCATCTGTATGTTGAAAGAATTTCAGGTTAGGAAATTTGGCTAGAACACTGACTTAACAGAATCCACAATCCTAGGTACCACAAAATATTTACTAGTTATGAGGAAAGAAGAAAGATATCACTTCATATTATATTTTCCTGTATTTCACAACATTTTGGTTTTCCTTGAATTCTAAATTCTTTATTTGTATTTATTCTAACTAAATTTTAGGTATATCCACATTCTGGCTACATATGAACAGTATGTTTTTAATCAATGCATTCTGGACTGAAGTCAGTAAAACTTTTTAAGAGATCCTTTTAAGGATGCTGTGATGTGCCATGCAATATAAGGACTGTTAAGTGTGCAAAAGTGATTCACAAATTAAATGCAGGGTTTCCAAAGAGGAATCCACAGTATTAAAATCATTCTGACTTGTCATTATCTTTGTGAGTTCTTTGCAACAGATAAATTGCTCTACTGCTTTTCTGTAGTCAAAAAAGAGTGAAAACAGAGCTGACACATACTGAGGGGTGCATAAAGTTTACTGAGGGATGCTTTGAATCTATGGAGGGGTGCCTCAAGTCTAAAAACACAGAATTCTTCACAAACATCAGATAGGGACATAAACATGTGGCTAAACATGTGGCTGAAAATTGCAACCACAAAAGGAAAATAACCATTTTTAGAATATAACTATTACAGAGCTGAAAGGACAGTTTCCAAATGTCTTTGTTCTAACAGAGGAAGAGAAATTTTTCAAAAGCCAAGTCAAAACTAATTAGTTTTGTGAAAATACATTATGAAAACATTTTTAGACCTATAGTTGGTTAACTGCTCATATCAAATATTCTGGTATTGAAACAGTATAAATAATAATAATTCTTTATATAATAATTAGGTTTTGCATTAATAGGAAAGTTAATTATACATAGATACAATTAATTATCTATATATTTCTGAACTTTTCAGATATGCTGAATTAAAAAGTGAAAGCCATTTTCATTTTAAGTCCTGTTTTCTGGAACTATTAATTTGCCTTTTCAAAATTTCTTTTTGAGCTTTTTCTACTTTCTGCAGTTGTTGCTGCTGCAAGATAAGTGTTTGTTTGGTGGCAGGAATACCTGTATTATATTCCTTTCTCCTCATCCCAGAGTTTTTTTTATACTTTTCAATCCAGAATTCACTATGGTAACGGGTCTATTAAAATTATTTATCATCTCAACATATCTTATTTTAAACAAGTAATCAGGGTTTGGTAATTTTTTTTTAAATGCATGCCTATTTCTTTTTGGTTGACATATTTAAAGTTATATCAATTCAACTTTTAACATTTTACCAGATGGCCATCTCCCATAATGCAAACTGACAAATCAAAAGGCCACTCTTGCTCTGAAAAATATATGAAATAAACAGAATTGAAAAGCTAAAAGCAACATGTAGAGTACAATATACTTAACTTGAATTGTAAAAAACAAAGCATTTTACATTTTTTTATATGAGTTGCACCTCTGGAACATTAAATCAATTATTTGCCTTTGTGTAAGGTGAATGCCAAAGGAAGGTAAGGATTTCTGCTGTGGTTTTTGTATGCAGAATGAGCTTTAAATTAAACTAAGACCTCTCAGGAAAAAAAAAAGGAAGCTTTCTGCAAAGTTTATTTATGAATGTGAACTTGATGACCCTGCACATGTTACAAACTTGACTGTTAAGAAAGGAGGTTTTTGGAAAAATGTTTCCTGCTAATGCAACTTTAATCATAGTATGAAAGGGCTAAATATTTAACTAATATATTTTACACACTACAGTAGGGTTAGAGAATCAGTCTGGACACAGACAAGATTTAAATTACTTTTCAGCTCTGAGGCTGAATGAGGACTAGAAATTGGGTTCAAATGAAACTGGCACTGAAATCTCACAAGCTGGCCCCCATACATGCTGGAATTCTCATCTTAATTTATCACTTGTTGTGGTACCTTCATAGTATCGAAGTCAGCCAGAACAGGAGACAGAATGCAGCCTGGGACCATGTGTTAAGACAATGGCCAAACAGAAGCCAAAAGAATCAGAAGCTGTAATTCTGGTGCTGCATAATGAATAATGAACAGTGGTGGAAGTTCTTTAATCTGGAACTTGGCAAAAACAAAACAAAACAAACAAAAAACCCTCTCTCCACCTCTAATGCACATGCATGCACAGGTTTATGGTTCCCATGCTTTACTTTCTCCTAAGTCTGAAGTCAAACTTAAACGCTTTCCTGAGCGTGACTTAATCATGTAACTATTGATTTTACAGGTCTCTAATATTAATAGGATTTGAGGATGATAATGGTTAAAAGCTGTAAGGGGCAATTTCCACAGTGCCTACCTTCATTATATTTGGCTCTAGCTGTTAGGCGCTTGATTTCTTTTGCCTTGACCATGTGCCATGATTGACTTTATAGAAAATACTGTCAAGTTAAAACTCATATTTAATTAAAGATCTGTGCCTCAGACAGGAAGAGCAGTTGGATCTGGGAGATGTTGAAAACATTTCATGTTTTTCCCAAAAGAATGGAACTTGGTGATAATTTTAATATACTTCCATCAGATTTGATGCACTATATCTCCACAACTTCTGTGAATTACTGTTTACTCTTTTGTTTATCCTTACTTTCATTTAACTACCATATTTACTTGAATACAAGACAAGGTTTCTCCACCGCCACCAGTTAGCATGGGGAAAAACTATGAAGCTGATTAATGCAGCCAACTCTAAGCATGACTACAAAATTCATGGCCCACATTGGGCAAACATGCTGATGGGAATCTATCACAAGAACAGGTTAGTGTAGCCCAGGGGTTTTTAACCCTTCTTGTTCGGGGTACCCCCAGCGGATGGTTGATGAGGAGGGGGTTGGAGGGGGAAGAGAGGGATCCCCTGTGCGCTAGCAAAACCAAAAGTGCCATCAGCTTCTCCACACCCCTGCTGTGGTCCTGGGGCCTTCCAAAGTACCCCCAAGGGTACACTTACCACCAGTTGAAAACCCTTGGTGTAGCCCATCTGAATAAGGCATACAGTAGTGCCCATTAAGTGCAGTCCTCCTCACTCCCAACAGTTTTTCTAGTCATGGTGAGCCATAACCTTGCATACAGTTCACCCAGTATCGCTCTGTTGTTCCTTCTGTCAGTCTGGTGCTTATGATTAATGTGGTCCCACCCTCCATGAGGTGAAAGCTGGATGAAATTGCCCTGCACTTTGACTGCATATGAATTTTTGGAGCATCCCAGAACTTGTGACAAGAATATCTGGTTCCAGTCATGAGTGAGGGCTAATTAGTACATGAATCCTTCAGGGAGAAGGGGAGGATAGCTGGAATACACACACATACTGAGCAGTGCTGAGCTGTGGAGTCATCATGACTTGAAATGCTCTGGACTCTAGTAGGGCCCAGCCCAATGAACTGTGTTCACAAGCCTTTTGCTTTGAATTCATGTATGCATTACGCATAGTTTGTGCTACATATATACCTGGCAGGGGAGATAACATGATCAACCAGACCTACCATCTTCTTGGCCTTGAATGGACACAAGTATAGTTAGAGGGTGAAGGCCTGTTTCTTGCATTGTGGGCAGGCTGACTCCTGTGAAAGTCTACAAATACCTCCAAATTTAAGGATCTCAGCTACACATTTTATGGTGATGTAGGATTACTTTTGGGCTTTCCCCCTAGCTTGCTCCTTCAACCTTTTGGCTAGGGGCAAGCAGGATTAGGGGGCATCTGAACTCCAAGGCCTCTGGGGTTAGGGCTTGCACACAGCATGCCTGCCATGAATATGGGAGTATCTGAAGCCCCAGACTGATGAGTCTGGGAGGTAGGGTACTTGCTGGTGATAATGACTGATCTCTGCTCAGTCGAAATTTAGAATTTAATTCAGAACTGATTTGTTCTTCGTGCTACAAATAATTAGGTACCAAAGTGCATCTCAAAAGTCTGTTTATGGAGTACCTGTGCTAAAACTTCCAGCAGTTTCAAAAAAAGGTAAAGGCATCAATTCTGGATGAACTATATTAGGGGTACTACATGCAAATTGCTACATCCATGTTTAATTTCAACATTATTATTTTCAGATTTGCTCCTCACTTCCATGTATGCAGACAGAGCAGGGTCTGATAGTAAGAAGAGGGAGAAGGGGCTGCCAGGGAAAAAAGTTAAGGGGAAGCAGACAGCAAAGGGCTACCTGACTCCCCAGATGTCCCCTTCCCACTGCTACAGAACTGAAAGTACGAATTCAAGACAAACCTCCAATAATTAGATTCAATACTTGGAAAATTATAATAAATTTATAATAGTCTTATAGTTGTCTTATAATTAGCCATCTTCTCTTTGAGTAAATATGGTATTATAATTCATTCTTTGTTACTGGTTTGACACAATATTCAGTACATCGTGCCTTTTTAGGTTTCTCTTGCATTAAAAACCAGAACGGACCAAACTATACACAATAAACTTAATAAATTAATACTATTTCTCTATTTGCATACAGTTTAAAAACAGACTCCAAATATTATGGACTGATAATTGAAATAGTGTATGCCAATGTATCCAGTGTATATCAATAAATTGTTTAAAATTTACTTACTTACTGTAGCTACTGCTTGTTTATTCACTATTTTTAATTCATCATACAATTGGTCATCTAAGACGCTTAGCATTGTTTATGCTTGCTAACCAGGAAATATGAATTTGAAAATCTCCAGAGATCTGGACACTTCTGGCCCACTTTTGAGCCAAAATCATGGTTCTGTTCCTTCAGACAATTCTGAGGAAGAAAACACTTTTACTGTCAAGAAGCAAATAAAAATAGTTGCAATATTTGTCTCTTTTTCTTTAGTTATCCAGTAGGGGTGTTCGGAATGGGCCCTACTCGATTCAGATTTGGCTCAAATCAGGGACAGTGATTCAATCCACTAATTCAAATCACTGTCCCCGATTTGATTCGGCCGAATCCGAATCTGACGATTCAATGCTGATTCAGTGAATCAGCGATTTGGACACAGGCACAGGTTTAAAAGTTTTTTCTACATACCTTGAGATAGCAGGCACAGCTCATGATCACTGCAGTGCTGGGGTGGATGGAGCTTCCCACAGCAGCGTGGTGGGGTTCTCCAGTGTACTTGGCAGCAAACCCAGAAGTTGACTGGAAGTAGTCATGGTCCACTTCTGGGTCTGCCAGGGAATGCATGGGGGACCCTCCCCTGCACCCACCTGGCCCAGCGATCGGCCACAGGGGGACCCCAGGTGCCCCCCCCAGACCCAGGAAGCACCAGTCGCTGAGCTGGGAGGGGCATGGGGGGGGGCAGGACACTCCCTGGTAGACCCGGAAGTGCTTCTGGTCCACTTCGGGGTCTGCTGTCAAGCATACTGGGGAACCCCCTGTGCTTCTGTGGGATGCTCCATAAGCCCCAGCACTGAAGGGATCATGAGCCCCTGATACCTAGAGATATATAAAAAAAACATTTAAAGCTGTCTCTATGTCTGAATCGCTGAATGTCTGCATCTCTCCGAATTGATTCAGAGGCTTCTGAATCGATTCAGGGAGATTAAAAGATCTTCTGATTCAATTCAGATTCAGAGATTTGGCCACCGAATTGGGCCAAATGTCCGCTGAATCGAATCAGGGACCGAAGCTTCGCACAGCCCTATTATCCAGCTGTAATTAATGTTCAAAGAATATTGAACTGAAATGAAATATTCTAAAGAATCAAGTATAACATTAAACATTCATTTCAAATTTAAGATGGTCAAACTTAATGAAAAAACTCTGGCTCAGATGCTCCATTTTCTTGCGTCTTTCATAGTTACGTATAGCTTTAAAAAGTACAAAACACAACCAGACAACTAAATCTGTATGTTATACCTACCTTGTGCTCAGAGCCTAGACAGTAGGCAGGGTTGAGGCACACCTGGATCCTATGCACAGGGCTGGGCCAGTGAATGGGATCACACCTGTGGACCTACCCTGCACACTGACCCCACTCTGGATCTGGCCCATAGACCCACCCCACCCACAGGTTATGGCCCCATACCACTTATCTGGACAGTGGGGCCAGAAAATTGACTACCACATATTTGCAGATAGAAATTACATGAGAGGTAAACTATAGCCCATTGTTTAAAACAAAATGAAAAAGTATTATTTAACCTGCAAGCATAAGGGAAAAGCCAATTTATGAAAACATCTTGCTCTTCAGACAAAAATGAAAACCAAAATTTACTCAGCATGTATACTTGCATGTTAACTTTAAGATGAGTAAATTTTTAGAGATTTCAGAAATAACCTAGTGAAAATACAAGGACGTTGCCACCTAATCTAACTATAAACTGCATTAACATGTTGCTATAATATTTATAAATTTATGCACACATTCTTGATAGGTAATAATCTACTTAATGAACTCACTTCTCTCATGCTATCTAATATAGTCCAAAATTACTTTGCGTGCTAAAAAGTAAAGCATTATTTTTTATTTCTATCATGATTTTCCATGTATATTCAACCCCTGAGGGTTTCCTTTCTATACATCATGTAGATTTGAAAGCAATCTCTCAATTCCCTCAAGTAGTGTTGTAGCAGAAGGAATCCTTATTAGCAGACAATTATAACTATTTAATTCTATTGCCCTCTATTGACTCAAGGCCAGAAGCACAGATGGAACTTCACAATGGGGGAAGAAACAGAAGATGAACAAGAGGTAAGTGGTTACCATTTGCCATAATATAAAGATGGCTGCACAATGTTCATGTGGTGTTCATTTTGTACATCACCAGTTAAATAACTGATTGCTGTCCTCAAAGTGGATGCCTATAGACATGCAGGGAGGCTGCTCCAACACACTGTAATTACAGTGCACCAGAACAGAATTAATCAAGTCTGTCAGATCACGCTAATTAGCACACCTCCAGCAGTCTCTGCATCTCATGCATCAGCATCCCCATGCTTCAAAATGGTGGTGGAGGCACTTTAACTAAAGCTCATTGAATGTTCACCTGTTGGTAGTCACCAAGTTTGGAAAATTTAACTCAAAAGGTGAAAGTTCCTCAATGCTATGAGTGAGTAAAAACATGGAATAAGAATGCGAAGCATAATGTAACTTTATATGCTATATAGAGAGGTCATTGTTGTTCTTCCTATAATGCGTGATTTGTGCCAAACTACAATCTTTGAACATATCAGTATACAGCTTAAATGGACTGTCAAAGTAAGTAGGGTCAGAAATTCACTCTGGGTTTTTTTTTATCTGTTTACAGAATCTGCCATTTTTTAAACAAATGCTTCAATGGTCTTTTCTTCTAGAAATGGATGATAGATTCCAACAGTCCAGCACTCATGTGAAAAATATTTTTCATATGTGTTGGAAGAGGGAAATGTGTCTAAGGAAATGGTTTCATTTTCAAGGAGTTCTTATAAATACCAGTAAGAAGAAAAATGTATTATAAAGTTATGAAATAAAAACTTAACAGTTTCCTTTTAAGGAACCCTTGCTTGATTTGCAAGACTTCTTTGGTATCAACAGTACATTCCTGATGAAATCTTACATTTGGTTATAATAATAGAACAATAGGGATCTAAAGAGTAGTATAAAAAACCTGTTGCCCCTGCAGTTTAAAACAATGGATTTTCACTCACTGAAACTAGATATGAGGCTCTCTCACCATACATATACACACTTGCTGTTTCAGTGTACCTGCAATTGGTTCCATGACATAAATTTCAAGAGTTAAATCCTTCTTCAAAACCAGAAACATTTTTATAGGTCACCCTTTGAATACATGGCTTGATAATGTCCAAAGAGGGGATAAACTACATAAAAGGAAAGTAATTTTTCCAATTTTCCCTTCAGTTTGGTGACAGGATTTTTCCTTTAAAAATTCTAAGGGGCTCCTGAGAACTCCCTTTAGCACAGCATGAACATTACATAATTCATACAAATGATTAAAAGGCAGAAGGGGGAAAATAACTGCAATCAAAATGCTCTCAAAGTTCAATAAGCTAGTAGTTTTACCCAGAAAAGTTTCATTTTAGAGTACTAAATATTTTATGAAATAAGCCTATTAAAATAAGATCACGTTGAAGGATAACAGAAATTCAACCTTAGAACACTTGAATCTAATAACACGCTCAACCAAATGCAAAATTCTATTTCCTGCTAGATCAAAATTTAATTGTTCCACTTCATTATTTGATAATAATAATGAATTCTATTAAGAGGCTTATTTATTACTGTTTTCCTTGGGCTACTCCAGAACTCCAAGGTAACACTGTTCTATTATATCCAGTTTTAGAGATAAGAGTGTAACAATTTAGTGGAAGTAAAAATGATAATCTTAAGAATGTCACATTCTTTACAATCTTAACTCACCCAAGAACTCTTTCCTAAATCATACCCTTCCCACCAACTTGAAGATGGCTCACACATATTCATAAAAATTACCTCTGTTTATACAATGTATTTTATGTCATGCATGACAACATTTAATCAATATTGAGGCTTATCTACACAACAAAACACACAGAAGTAAAATAAGCATTGTTATGATACTCAAAATTATATTGTTAAGGCCAACAGGAAGTTACATTTTCATCTTCTGTTAATCATTTGACAACACTTTTTTTTAAAAAAATGACACAATTTATATTATCAACTTCATTTCTGCAGCAATCCAATTAGAACTCTACTTGAAAACACAAATGAAAACATTTATATGGTCAGTTATATTAATCATTTGTATCACTTACCTTGGTAGAAAAATTCACCAAGGAACCACTGAGGTTGCCAGTATTACATTTAAAATTTAGGTACTGGTCCGGGTGATAAACTGCTTCCCAACTCCCCACATCACGGATTAATGACCTGTCTGAATTTGCAGATATTTTCTGAAAGGCTGTGCAAGTCATTCCTATGAAGCTTGATGGTTTGATCACAAAGGCCTCCAGAGCAATATTAAGAGACACCTGTCAAAAATTGAAAAATACATTTTGAAGGAAATCAGTAGAATAAATTATGCATTGGGTATACTCTCTCTCTTATGTATACATAGGGAAAAATATCACCATGTTTCCTTTGGACTGTGAGTAATCCCACTAAGATTTAGTTTCGTCTCCACATCACATCCCTCCTTCCAAGCCTAATCATCAGCACCTACACTGGTTGCTGCCTACCTCTCATATCCAGTTCCTGTCTGATTCCCAGGTCCTGCCCATTCTCCAGTCCCTGTCCTGATTACCGATTCTCAGCTACTGACTTCAGTTTCTGCTTAGGATCTAACTCTGATCTGTGGATTGGACTACCCTAACCCTGGTCCTAATGCCTGAGCTTGCTTGTAAGAGCTAGCTTAGCTTGGATGCTGGCACAGAAAGCTCCTTGAGCAAGTTTGCGGAAGATGTGAAACTGGAAAAGATTGAGAATGTATTGGAGGATGTGAGCATAATTCAAAGGGTTCTCAACATATTGGAAAGTTGAGCTAGAATAAACAGGATGAAGTTCAGTGCAGACAAATGCAAGGTGCTACATCTAGGGAGGAATATTCAAAAACATAAAAATATAAAATGAAGGACAGTTGGATGGATGGTAGTACTAGAGAATAAGACTTGGGAACCTTCATAGCCCACAAACTCAATACAAGCCTGCAGTGTGATGCAGCCACACAAAAGACGAATCTAAGTTTGGGCTGCATCAACAAAAGCAGTAGGTGTTAGACATGAAAGGTGGTAGTGCCTCCCTACTAGGCACTGGATAGGCCTCATATGGAGTACTGCATGCAGCTCTGGGTTCCACGTTTTTAAAAAGACATGGAGAAATTAGAGGGGGTCCAGAGGTGGGCAAAAAAGATGATCAAGGGCTTGGAAGGCAAGTCGTATGAGGAGAGGCTGAAGGAACTAGGCATGTTCAGCTTGTGCAAATGCACTTAAGAGGGGACATGATAACACCCTTCAAATGTTGAAGGGCTGCCATGAAGAAGAAGAAAACCACCTTTTCTCTCTTGCCACCGAATGGAGGACAAGGACCAATGGCTTGAAGTTGCAACAAAGTAAATTTAGATTGGATATTCAGAAAACCTTCTTCACTGTTAAAATAGTGAGGCAGTGGAATAGACTGCCTAGGGGAGTTGTGGACTTACCATCACTGGAAATGTTCAGGAAGGTTGAACAGTAACTGGTCGGGTATGGTCTAGGTGTAGCTATGCCTATTTTCTATTATGGGTATTTCCTATGCTTCTGGGCTTTGCTGGTTGCTCCCATCCTGCTGCACTGCTCCCCACCCATTACTTTTTCAGCTATATACATCAGGGTGTTTTTAAGCCTCCCCAGAGGCATTGGGTGTTGGCCATGGTTTACTACTGATACATTTAGCAGCAGATTTAATTTTACAGAGATTACATCTAAAGCTAATGTCCACGAGCTTTGTGCAGTTTTACTCTGTTGAAAGAAACTACTGCATTTTCAGTGAAGCAGTTTACTGGCTAATTGCTTGCTGGCTAAACTCCAAAAGGAACAGAAGTTGTTTAGTACTGCGTGAGACTATATATGAAACTCCACAGCTTTGTTTATTTGTAAGCTATACTCAACTGTATTCCAATTCTCGTACAGAAAACTATAAGAAGAAAAAAGCTAAAGGACAGCAAATAGGTTAGGGACATATATCTACATTTTGTGTAAACAAAATTACTTTGGATAGGAATGATAACATGCACCTAAAGTAGGGACAAGTACGACCTATGGCATTTTAAATAACATTTGTAATGACATTTAAAATAAACCAGATGTTCTTACCAACAGACCCGCTCTTGTTATAACTTGGAGCAGTGGGGGCCAACATTTTTTTTGGCAGGAGTACCATAAATTAGCCCTCCAGTCTCCCTGAGTGCCACTCTAACATCCTTCCCCTGCCAAATCTTCTACTTTGCTTCCTGTTCCTGCCCTGTGCAATCTGCCCAATCTGTTACTCTGTTTTATATTTCTTGCCCTATCTGCCATTGTTCTTCTTGCTCCATCCCCAATCTGCCATGTGCCACACACACAAATTGCCTGTACCACTAGTGCCATGCATGGAGTTGGCCACCCATGAGTTGGAGTCGTAACAGACCAGAAGTTCCTGGAAAATAAAGTGCTTTTTATAAATGGTAACTCACACGCTAAGTTAATCCTGGATAGATGTGTACTGCCCTAAAGTATTTTCTGTTAAAGGACTTTATCAAACGTCTAGATCCATTCTTGAGTGTTAACTTAGAGCACAACTGCTGCTGTCCCAGGTGATATTGTTCAGGGCTACACGCTAGCCTCAGACTGAGCTTGTTTGCTCTGCCTGAGCACTGGCCACATCTCCCAGCTGTAGCTGACTCAAGCCAGTAATAGATTTTGATCCCAGGCCCACATGCCTAGTGTGGCAGGGGAAGGGAGTTTCTGTCTATTCCCATAGCCTCTCTAGCCCTGCAGCATTGGGAGGGGCAGCAGGGGAAAGAGTCCAGGGTGCATCTCCCATGCAAGCTAAGCCTCCCTGATTGTCTCCCCCACCCCAAGGTCCCAGCCAGAAAGTTGTGGGGGGCTGTTTCCCCTCTTCTCCCCACTTCCTCCCCAGCAACTGCTGACAGTAGCTAGCTGGCAAGGGAGTGGGTCTGGGGAAAGAGGATGCTCTGGGAGGTGTGCAGGTGTGAAAGCCCCTCCCCACCACTGAACAGCAAATGTCTGTTCAGTTGGCCCCAATCTAACTTACTGCACTTTGAGTAAAGTGAGATAAGTTAGAGCGCTTCTACCAGGGGCTTTTGAACATCTGTATTTAGCCTTATGGTATAGAGTGCTGATCATCCCTAAAGGGAAGCTATGGAGCATTCCTAGTTGAAGTTTCAAGCTTCTACAATTTACTCTCTACAGAAAAAAGCTCAAGCACAAAACTTACTACCTTTCTAAAGAACTGTAAGATGCACCTTTTTGGCCAGGTCTACCTAAATGGCTTAAGCTAATAACATCTAGAATTGTATCTGACAGCCACATTAAAAGTTGCAGACAACAAAGGAGTGTATTGTTTTTTCTCTTGTGGGAACTCTTAATTTACACAATTCAAATCTTTCTAAAATGGACCCAGATACCACAGTGAGGGCCAACCTACAAATGAAGTGAATATTATCCTATAGTTGCATAATCACCAATGACTGATATAGTGAATATTTATTATTGTAGTAGTATGTCTTAGAGGAAAACATAAGTGATAGTCCCTATAAGTGTCCTTTTTGACAATCAGTAACATAATGTAAAATTTGCAGTCTTCTACTAAACTTAAGCATATATGCAAATTGGTAAAGAAACCATGATAGAAAATACATCCCAACAAAAAGTGTTGTAAATTTATGAGATACCTTTGAAATAACTTGAGTATTACTGGTCAGCATCTGACTTGCAATGTGCTCCACACACTGTACAATTCTGGTACATGCTTTCTCTTCATTTTGTGCCATCCATAACACATGGTCATCTACCAACATCACATTACTAGCAATTTCAATTATAGCATCTCCAAGCTGTAGGGAAAAGTCATTACAAGGAAAACTATTAGACAACTAAAGCAACAACACCAGTGATGAGTGCAATGGAAAGTCAGAATCTTCTATCATTTAAGGAGACGTGCCCCTCTGTTAAATCATTACATTTAGAGAAATATAGAAACTGAGAACACAGAAGTGCTAAGTAACATAAACAAAACTTTCACTACTTAACTGTGAGATATTCACTTTTATTTGGCTTGTTTGATTGGTTGGCTAGTTGATTAGGTTTTTTTAAATTATTAATTTGGGGTTAAAGCAGATGCTATCAGTTTTACTTTTTCCTAGTAAATAAATTAAGTTAAGGGTTTTCCTACTTTACTTGTTGATTATAGCTGTGATCATCTCTTGTTGGTAATTTTGAGCTTTTCATTTACTACTTCATTTACATATTTCAAACAGTAGAGAGGATGAAACCCACAAAATGAAGGTACTTTTAGGATTAATATTGTAGGACCCACAATACAAGTGTGTTGTATTTTGATGGGTACAATAATTTACCAGAAAGCCTCAAATGCTTTTTTGGCAACGTTTTCTTTCTTATCATTATAAGTAACACCTACAATTACTAAAAATAAAAGAGATTTAAAGGAATCTTTCTTGTCTTTTTCTTTCTTTTTAAATATTTATGGATTAGGCACTATTATGTGTGGTTGATTTCACTGTCTCTATGTACATTCTATAACAGCCCAATTTCTAGACATGTTAACTCACACCTCATTCCATTTTAAGTCAGCAAGATTTGCAGGTCCACAACCCCTTTGAAAATCAGTTAACGAATTTTGTCCTACATGGCAAAGTTAAGAGATATACACTTCAAAAAACAGGCAAATATGATTGTAATCACCTTATTCAACACCGAAAAATGCAAGGTTCTCCACCTTGGGAGGAAAAACCTGCAACATGCTTATAGGCTCAGTAGTGCTATGCTGGTTAGCATTACAGATGAAAGGGACTTGGGGGTCATAGTTGACCACAAGATGAACATAAGCCTTCAGTGTGGTGCTGCAGCTAGTAAAGCGAGCAAAACACTGGCTTGCATCCATAGATGATTCTCAAGCAAATCCCAGGACATCATTCT
>NW_017728951.1:27247996-27271333 GCF_001723895.1 Crocodylus porosus | reverse complement strand
TGCCATGGCAGGGGGTCAGACTCGATGATCTGCTCAGGTCCCTTTCGACCCTATAAACTATGAAACTATAAGAAACAACTTCTTCGCTGTCCACGCCCCCAAGGTTTGGAACAGACTGCCACCTGAGGCGGTTCAAGCACCCACTTTGAATGCCTTCAAAACACATTTGGATGCTTATCTTCCTGGGGTCCTGTGTTTCCTGCTGACTTCTTGCCCCTGGGGCAGGGGGCTGGACTCGATGATTCTCCGGGGTCTCTTCCAGCCCAAATGTCTATGAAATCTATGAAATATTTTTAATCTGTTAAACCAATTAAAATTCATGTTGATCTTACTTTTTTAAAGTAGCATCCTATATTATATAAAAGGACTCCAAGAAAAAAAAAGGACTGGAGAAGAGAAACATTTGTAAGGAAACATTATACTGAAAGAAATTTTCTGTTCCACACGTGTAGATGTGACATTTTTTCAGTTCACACACACACACACCCACACACACACACATTATTCTGGAAATATAAATATTGAACACTGAGTTCTAATGTGAACAAGAGATATCTTGGAACTGAAATTCAAATATGGAATAGGGAGGATAAGTAGTTTGGCACTTGTACTACTGAGAAGAATTTGAAAGCTGCAGTGAATCACAAACTGAACATGAGTTCGGCAATGTAATGCAGTCACAGAAGTAACAAATGCAATTTTACGTTTAAAAAATCCAATGTAAGAATGTTACTGGTATCACTATTAGATAATGGTTACACCTCAGCTAGAATACAGTGTCCGGTTTTGAGCACTGCATTATAAAGAATACAGAGAAACTGGAGAGGATCCAGAGGTGAGCAGTGAAGATGATACAGAGGTTGGAAAGCAAGCCAGGTGATGAAAGACCAAAGAACAAGGTTTATTTAGTTTGGACAAAGGGCGAGTTAAGAAGAGACATGATAGCAATTTTCAAATCTCTGAACAGCTGCCAAGCAGAAGGTAGAGAAACATTATTATCCCTTTCTACAGAGGACAGGGCATAGAGCAATGGGTTTAAACTGTGGCAAGGTAACTGATATCAAATCTCATGAAAAAACTTCCCAACTAGAAGAGCAATTGGAAAATGAAAACACTGTCTAAAGAAGTTGTGGGATCTTCACTTGAAGTTTTTTAAATATTCAGTATGTAGCAGCATTTAAAAAATGGACCCATCAGAAATAATGGAGAGGGCTGCCTGGCAGAAAGACAGAATTTGTCCCAGTGGGGACACTGTAGGCTCTGAGGTCAAGTGAAGCTGCTTTGGAGGCAGCCCTGTTGGAAGTGGGAGAGGTGATGTAACCCCAGCAAAGTTTTGAAAGACAGCCGTAAGAAAAAGGGAAGGGCTCTGGGCTGGGATTGGCTGAGAAGCTTGAATAAAAGTGGGGAGCAGTTTTCCCGTGGGAGGGAATGAGAGAGAGAGAGAGGGGCTGAGGGTCAGGCTGGAGACTGGAGGCAGATTCTCAACACAGCGGTTCCTCGGAAAGCCCCTAGGAGTGCCCTGAGGAGCAGCAGAAAAGGCTGCCACGGGTGAGATACAGTATCCAGTTCCTCTCTCCAGCCCGGGAGCCTGGTGGAGGCAGGGTCAGAGACGGGCTGATCGTGTAGAGGCTCCAAGCCAGGAAAGACCTGCCAGCAGCCTGGTGAATGGCTGGGTGAGTACAACAGAGTTGGGGAGACTGCCAGAGCCTGCCCTGTTTTCCCTGAGACTGCAGAGGAGGAGCCACTGCCTGATGCCCGGAGACCCTTGCTGCCCGGATACCACAAGAGCATGGAGATGGACACCAGCACCAGGGAGTGTCCACAGACCACGTGCAGGGACACGGACTGTTCCGCTCCCTGAGACACCCTGCCAGGGGCAGTGCACACGGGATCCCCTGGTACATGGGTGAGACTGTATAAATAATTTCTTGAGGTTTATTAGTTGGTATATTAATGTGTTTATTTAATGGTTATTTGTTATGCTGTAAATAATTAAATCTTGTAAATAGTTTGAGAATTGTCCGCAAGGGTGCTCGATTGTAAGGGGAGGCTCTCCACTCGGGGGCACTGCAGCAGCTTCCCAGGGGGGCTGGGCAGGGCTACTGGCTACCGGATACCCCAGGATCCCACAGTTGAGATGAGGGCGCGTGTTGTGCCATGCCCAGAGTTACAAGGAAAAGGAAAAAATCTTGAAAGCAGTAACAGTGAAATAGACTTAAGGAATGACTTAAGCATAAAAATTAGAGTTGAGTTTGTGATCCTAAAAAACAATACAATTTTAAATTTTCTATTAAGCACTCCCATTCCCAAGGAGAAAGACATGATGGGACCTTTTTATATAGCTCTTAAGCAACTCTATTGGAACTATTTTTCCCTGTCTGGAAACATAATCACTAGAAGGTTGTTGACAAATTGTGTAATTGACACGGTGAACAGCAATAAAAAAAGATTAAGAAAATGGACAGAGTAATTTATGAAAAAAAATCTTAAAACTTATGTAAGCAACAATTCAATAGGGTCAAAATAATAATAGATAAATAAAAGATAGGCCATCCAGGACAGGTAGTATTTTAAAATTAAAATAAAACAGAGAATAATGGCATGCTCTCAAATAAAAACATCTGGACTAAATAGAAATATGTCCTCTTGATAGTAAGATACGCTACACTGAAAGTAATTAACCAGGAGACATTAATTGCAGAAACTCCATAGTGTGTGACATTAACACCAGACAGGATTAAGAAATCATTCAATGAAGTAAAATTCTGCATTGGCCGAGAGAGCTTTAAGGCGTGTCTCAACACAGAACTTGTACCAGTTTAACTAAAAACGATTATAATTAATGAAAATCTCTTTGAACACACTTTTAGTCATTCACAACTGACATATTAATTTAACTTGAGCTATAAGTCAGTTACAATATAATATATAGTGTCCATGTCCATGTGTATGTTTACCTGCAAAGTTAACTAATTAGCTGCTGAGTAAAGCATCACCATCTATATGTGTAACACTATTACACTGCAGTAAATTAACATCATCATAAGATAGTAATGACAGTACTATCTTACGATGGGGTAATTAAGGGTGCAGACAAAAGTGACACTTTTTGCCTGATTTGGCCACAAAAAACAGTCTATAATTGTGACCAAACAAGTACATGGTTGCAGACAGCTTCAAAAATGGCCAACTGGGTGAAAATATGACTCACTGCATAAGGTATCAGATAAAGATATTCCAAAATGTAGTGTCTTTTGTAACTTGTATCTGTAAAGCTCCCAGCTTGTTCCTGTTTTTAGAATGGGAGGGGGGGAAAGGAAGCAGAATGTATTGCTTCAAAGTTAACTGCGTGTGTAGATGCACCCAGTATGTCCGTACAGAAGACTGCATTATTTTAAAGCAATTTTTAGCAAAATCAGTGCAACTTCCACATATGGATTAGGCGCTTGTCACTTGGATTGCATGGCAAAAAGACAACAGTTGAGGAACATATAAATTAAAAGAGGTAAAATCAGGGTGGTAATGAGGGATTTGAAAGAGATGAAGCTGATTAATGAGCCTAAAAGTTAGAAGCATTTCCAAGCCCAGGAAGCAACATGAAACAAACTGAGGCTGAAAGTGGGAGAAGGAAACAAAGGGAGCTATTAGCAGAGAGGATGGAAATTGTATGTAGTGCAAGGGATTGGGACATAATTGTCATGGATTATCATGGATTATCAGGGAAGAAGGGTGGAATTGCGTGGATGCTTGAATAGTGTATGGGACTAGAAGCTCCTTCATAGGGAAGGATAGGGATGCCCATAAGGAGATATGAAGTGGTGCTTGCTTATGTAGTGAATAATGTATAAGCTGTCAGTACCAGACCCAAAACAGAATAAAGGGAGGGAACTATAATTATTAATAGGAGTTTTTCTACTCATTTGGTAAATTCTCACAGTTAAAAAGCAACACCACCATATTGGGATTTTTACCCTTCGAAATATGACTCTTGGAGAGCGTTTGGTATGCACTTTAGGTCTGGCATATGATGATGAAATTAAAGTTGGAAACATTCTTAAAGTGGCACTAAAATATTAACTATTACAAACCCCAAAGCCAGAAAGAAATAAAAATCACCAAACTAAAAGAAAACAAATGTTTCAACTCTAACTAGCATGTATGCAAAATTACAGGTTAAGAAATCTTTATGTAAATAGTTACTGTGAAAATTCACATTGAAAACTATTATGAATATCCTTGCTGTTCTCTATATAAAAAAAGCTATTTTTCTCTTGAGGCTTCCATAACTTTTTATTAAATTTCCTTGTAACTGTCATCCATTGTGCTAAAAGCTTCTATAGAAAGTTATCCTTTGAAAGAAGCATTTTCTCATCTTCATATAACAAGAAATATACATTTATAGCTCCTCAAAACTTTAGTGAAAACATCTTTCATACTTACTCTGTTGATGGTATAGAAGAAACAGAATAAGGATTTGTAACACACAGACAGTTAAGGAAACATCCAGATGGGAGGGCATCTGGAGTTCTGCTATATTATCCACTGTATATTTTAACATGACGCAAAATAAACGGTTTGCATTCTGAAGTACAATATTTTGTTTCAAAGCAGCAATGGCTCTGTCAGTCAGATGGGAAGGCACAAACCTCCTCTTAGGCATGAAGAAACACACTGCTGAATATTCAGAGCATATAAATTCACAAGTCCAGTAAGAAATATTAGATGCTGTGTTACACTGTATGCCAGAATACATTTAAAAAACACCATGTCAAAAAGTAAAGTACATGATTTTGAATGAATATATTAGATAATTTAGTATCTTACATCTTCAACTTCATCCATGAAGCCTATTAATTTTTCCAGTATGAAAGCTAAATATATAATATCCATTTTATCTGCAAAGTTGGAAGCACCTCTTGTGTAAGCCATCAGCTGGCGGGAAAATTCAGGAGCAGTGGTTCCATTGATGTGCATCTGAAAATAAATCCAAAACATTACATATAATATCTAGGTTACAGAGACTTATGTACATGCTAGTATTGCTACCAAAAGCCACGTACAGATACTTGGTTTCTCCTGGGAGGATCGCTCATCTCCCAGGAGGAAGCACAGATGTACAGACGTTCAGATTTTTTCTCCCCGAGTAAAAATGGCTGCTCCTGAAGAAAAATAACTTGGGAATAATCAGGGATAAAAAATTCCAGGGAGAGTTTCTCTTGAGAGAGCAAATGCCTGAACATGTTCTCTCCTCTAAGAAGCCAAAGCACTGCCCTCCAACATCCCAAGGTGCTTTCCTCCCCCAGAAGTCTGTCACTTGCTGGACTCTGGTGCTCCAGGCAAACAGGGAACAGAATACACCCATGTCACAATCCCAAATTGTACTGACGGGAGATAGGAGGTCCCTATACATGAACAATGATGCAGCTCCAATGTGCTGTAATTATAGCATGTTGAAGCAGGCTCGATTAATCAAGTCTTCTGAAGCATGGTAATTACCATGCTCCACCAGATTCCAGTGTCTCATTTATCAGCATCCCTGCACTTATAAATGGTGGCAGGGGTACTTTAACTAAAGCTCATTGAATGAGCTTTAGTTAAAGTGATCTTGCCATCATTTTTAAGTATGGGGATGCTGATACATGAGATGCTCCAGGCTCTTTAATTAAAGCAACTCTCAGAGCTGCTCTAATTAAAGCACTCTCCCACTCACAGAGAACTTGTAGAAACACCCAGGCTGCTGAAGCATCTGGGTCAGCCAATCAGGCCTACCCTGTGCACTGCTGCCATTCTGTGTCCAGGAAGACTATGGAGCATGCTGAGATGTGTGTACCGGGGCCCCCTGGCTGTGCAGAATCAGCACTTCAAGCTCTCTGCTCTTCAGCAGCTCAGCATTCAGGCACATCCTTGTACGTTTTTTGAAATACTAGCTACCAGATTCCATTTAAAAATGGAGGGTTAGTTGGAAGGTTAATTTCTGTGTGCATATTACAGGTAAAGTTTTTTTTTATTAATTCACAATGTTTGCTACCAAGTGATACATTTATATAATTCCAGCCATGAGTGAAGTGTAAAAGACCCATGAAAAAATTCTACAAAACGTAACAGAAACTTAGGCCACTGAAATACATTCTTTTAAAGGCATGTTTGGATCTGATCCCTGATCTCAGCAATCATGCTTCCTGGCATGCCACATGCATGGCAGGAGGAGCAATTGTGAGATCAGATCCCACACACAATCTATTGCCAATGGAGGGGCCTGGGATCATGACCCTGGCTCCCCTGCACTGGAAAGGAGCAAGGTAGGTGTCCAGTACTTCTACGGTGGAAGAGCCCATCAGCTGACTGGCACTTCCAGCCTCATGAGTGCTACATTGTACTGAATGGTTCTAGTGAGCTCCCAAAGCTGGGAGAGCACTGATAACATATTCAATTTAAGCCGTCATGGGAACCAGCCACAAAATTATTACTCATATTTTGTGACTTATTCTATTTTATCATATATTAATTGCTTGAATGTGTGGCTGGGTTACTACTTAAGACATGAATAACTGGTTAATCATGATTTAAGCGTAACATCTTACAGAATCATAGGATATATTTATTGATTTTGTTGACTTATACAATTTAATACTTTGGATATCATTCTATGTTGAACTCTACATGCTTGAGGGGTCAGTTCTATAACAGCATATTAGTTTTCCAACAAGAAAATCAAAGCCAGTCTATGAACTAGACTCTTACCTGAATGCTAAAAATATATCAGAGCTAAGTTACATTCATTCTTGCAAAGTACTGACTGCTTTGGTTTACACTCAGTAAAATACATAAGTACTAAACACTTGTCCATAAGGATGCTGAAATATATACTTAAAGTTAAGCATGAACTTTAAAAGCCTTGCCAAATTTTTAAAAAAACTGTTCAACAAAGAACTTTAAAATGTTTTTGAAGCTGTGAACAAATTTAATTCTCAACTCTAAAGAGATTTGCTACTTGCGAGCCTACATCAAATGTTCCTGTTTAATGGTTTTCATGTTCCTATAATGGTATACCTGAGCAAAATGACTAGCCTTAAGCCTGCATGAAACAGGACTTGAAACCAATATAACTGTTACATATCTATCCCCTGAGTTAATTCACTAAAATATGATTATATTAGCAAAAATCAAACTATGTTCATGCCAAATTTTTACATTTCAGCTGTCAAATCTCAAGTGTTGTTTTTACAGCAGGCTACAATACTTTTACAGCTGATATATGCATTTTCTCCATGTCAGGCAACTACTAAAAAAAGTGGGGGGAGGTGAAGGGGAGGCAGGAGAAATAATTTTCCTCAACCCTCCAAAAACAAAATTCTCAGGCACTGACAACTATCTAACACCTGAGTGGCAAACAAAAAGGCATTAAAAATTACAAGCAAGCAATTATGCTGCAACTCTTATCATCATTATTAATAATCATTTAATATAATTATGATATTAAAGTGTCAAACAATTTAATGGTTTATCAAACATGTAACTTCATCTGAAATAATCATAATAATAAAAATATTGATAAATAGTATGATTTTTAAAACTTTTCCAGAAGAGAAAGGGAAACTCAGGAAATTGATTAATGAAAACAGAAATAAAAACATAAGTTCAGTAAAGAAAATGTGTATACGTATGTGTGAAATGCTGGTATGTGTGAGATACAGGTAGTTTTTCAGAATAAAGGCAGAATCATGAAACAGAAAATCTACCGTTATTCATTTGTTGAAACAACAGGCACAGAGGCAAATCAAGTGACCAGGAAAAATAAAGGCAAACCTTTGTTGCAGTATGCCACCACCCAAACTATTTTATTTATTTTATTTCTTTTCTTCAGATTAACCTCAGTTTTCCTTCATAAGAACTATTTTTTTAAGTTTGGCTTTACATACCAACTGTTCTAGACAAATCATATTTCATGATTTTATTTCCTTGTTCTGTTGTCACAATATTGCATATATGTTTTAGTTTAGTTTAATTTAATTCAAATGGTATCTCTGATGACCTTTTTCTGAAGAAGTCCCAAGGGAGTAAGAGATCAACAAGTAATTCTCCTCTTTCCTTTACACCTCTGATAGCACTAAGTATCATGCCAATATTTGTTTGGGTTTTTTTTCCACGTAATAAACTAGAATATGACCTTCCCAGAACTAAACAGATAAAAAGAAGAGTCCTGCCAGCAGTAGCTTTAGTAGGCACAGAAGACAGATGTGCAGACTTACTTATTTAAACTTTGTACTGAGCTCAAGAGGATAATAACTCAAACACATGTCCCCTGTATATGCTGCTCCTAATTACTTTTTCATAGTAACGCTAGAGCATCACTGTTATAATGCATTCATTTAGTGCTTTACAGAAATGAAAGTGTAAATGCTCCCTGACCTGGAAAACATACAATCTCAAGGGTTGATTGAATAAAATAATGTATGCTGGCAGCCTCTCTCATGAGATTTAGCAATTTCCATGACCAACATAGGGAATGATAGGAAACATAGAATTATGGGAAAGAAGGATGTGGTGAGAGTTTCAATAAACCATGATAATGTTCAAATTGTTAGGTTGAAATCAAAGCCCACACACATATTTGCATGTTTGTTTATTTTGAAAAGATGCTAGTGAAAGAAGTGGTAATTTCTAGCCAACAGAAATAAATTCTGGGCAGGTAAGATAGCTTAGTGTAGGAGAGAGGCTGATCAGAAATCAGTGAAAGAATGGAAGATGGCAAAAGAATGCAGCTGAGTGAGATCAGTTAAGCAGAGGCATGAGTGTAGGGTGGCCGATGAAAACAGACATGGAAGCAAGTGTGGGGTTGTACAATTCTAAGAACCATTCTCCCTTCTACAAAATTCCTTCCTTTTATTTCTTGACCCCTGTTTTGCCTCAACTTCCCCAATATTCAGTCCTACCTCTCATTTTCCTTCTCCAAAATAAACCATTTGGCCTGTGGGGGTTTTTTCCATTAACCTCCAGAAGCATGTGATATTCTTAATGTCAGTATAAAAAAATCTCTATTTCTCTAGAGCTTCTAAAATTATCTTACATGCCTTGCTCCACTTGGACATGCACATGAGTCCAAGCCAAGACTATAGAAACATTCCAGCTGTGGACTCAGTGAGACAGGACTGCAAGAAATAATAATGGGGACTGATATGCTGTGCATACCTATTTCTATCTTTGACATTGATGGCCCTATATACAACTTTTAGCAAATAATTATATGTAGTTATGATGGTGGGGTAAAGATGGAGTCATACAGAAGAGAATGAGGTGCCTAGTGAATACAGTAGAGAATGATTTCAAAGATGATTTTTTTAATACTTTCTTTTGTGGAAGAGAATATATGGCAGACCCTTTTCCTATTGAAAATGGAGGCTTTCTGTTTTTAAAAAGCCTTCTAATAGTGACTCTCACCAAATCTTGCCTTTAATGTCCCAAATGTGTGCCTAAATACAGTTTTCTTGCAAAATGTGCAATAAAACTATGGTTACCAGATGGTCCATTAAAACACCATTAAAATACATTGCTCTATTGTATTTTGAGAAATGGAAAGAACGCAGTGTCTGTACTCTTAAGCAACAGGAAAATCATTCTAATATGCTCTACATCAGAGTTATCAAACATCTGGCCCATAAGCTGGATCTTGTCTGAGGATCTGTGTCATTTGGACCAATGGCAGTCCAGCGGGCTACTGGAAGTTGGGAGGCTGGGCTAGTGGCCGTCAGAGCCAGGGGGATAAGGGAGGACCATGCAGACACAACTCTCACTGGACCTGATGCTGCCTCATCTGCACCGCTGCCACCGCTTGATCCTCACTGGTGCTGCTGCCCAATCCGTGTCACTGCCCCTGTGACTACGCTACTGTAGATACTAAGAAGGACCCATGTGATCCAGATCTGGCTCCACTACTATACAGAAAACATTTTTTAAAGAGACTGAAACCAAAATGGCTAAGTACAGACAGTCAAAAAGCCCAAGGCTGCTTCCTCTAAGCTGTGATTCAAACTAGGCAGCTGCATAGGTTGAACCAATAACCAACTGAACAGACATTCAGTTTTCAATTGGGAGAGACAGGGGGAGGCCTGCATTGACCCAGGCCACTAGGCAGGAGGCACTAGAGTGCATCTCCCAGCCTACTGGCCATTGCCACTGCTAGCCCAGCAAAGTGTCCCCAACCCCATGCTGTCCCCTCCTGAACCCCAGAGCTGCTTGCCTTAGACCCTGCAAGTCTCAGGGATAGCCTGGGGCAGCCTCAGGGACTGGAAGGAAATTCTTCCACTCCTCTGCACTAGTTTTGCCTCAGACTTGCAGCAGCTGAGGCAAAACTGGATGTGGAGGAGCAAGAGAATTTCTTTCTACTCCCTGAGGCTGCCTGAGATTCGTAGAGGCAAGCAGCTCTGGGGCTTGGGAAGGGAATTATTTCCTTCAGCTCCCTCGGCTGCCTGAGCTGGGGGACCCTGGGCTGGGGTGGGGGAAAGCCCCCAAGGTTTACCAGTGCTCCCACGCTGGGCAGCATGGGCAGGCAACCAGCCCAGAGAACTTCTGTCTCTCTCCTGCGGCAGTGGCTGAAGCAATCAGCAGCTGGGAAGTGGGACAAGGAGGGCTTTCCTTCCCCACATGTGCTGTGTAGACCCTGGCTAGGGGAGCCTGGGGGTCTGCTCCCCTGTCCATTCCACCCCATTTCTATGGACTGATGGACACAGGCAGGATGCAGGCTAAGGAACAGAGGGGTGAGACAGTCCCTGCTCTACTGGAGCAGACAGCAAAGCCCAGGGCTGCAAAGCATTCTGGGATGCTGGGAGACTGTGAGTTAACTTGAACCAGGAAGGGATCTGTGGCAGAAGTTCCTTAAAACAGTTTGACCTAAATCAGTTACTTCTGAAACTACACCCAACCAGGTTTATATTAAATTAGTTTTGGCCATTTTGAAAGCAGTTTACATGCACTGAACTTCTGTTCTGTTACAAGTTCAAACTAGTTTCCGATCACTTAAACCAGTTTATATGTGACTTCTGTCCCTAGCCTCTATAAGTATGCTACTGTAACAGGCTTGGGGTATCCAACCTTCTTGTTGTCTGATGCCCCCTAGTGGTCAGACTCACCTGCCACTGCTCCCTGGCCTCTTCCACCTCCTGCCTCTCACCTGCCTCGACTTGATCTTAATATCTTAAAGGGGAGGCTGCCTCCATAGGACAGGTTAGCCACTCCTTACACATCTTCTCTTTCTGTAACCCCAGAGGTTACTTTCCTCTTACCTTAATCCTCAGGACTACTCTGCCCAAACTCTACAAGGTGTACTTCTCCTTTAAGATGGTCCTAGCCATGCCACAGGGGCTATATTATGGCCTCCAGTCATGTTATAGCCATGCCCATGTCTCACAAATGACTTAGTTGACAACTGGAGGGGACCTCCAAGCCTCAAATCAACTATTGGCCTCTCAAGCCCCTAAAAGCCTTACCTGGGCTTCAACCTTCTTAGCTTTGGCCCTTTTGATCTGGTTATGCCCCCTCACCCCAGGTCCATTGCCTAGACCCTGGGTTCTTAGGCCTCAGCCTCACCTATCCCTGACCAAAGCTGGTCTTAAAACACAGAGCACCCCAGCAACCTGCTTGGTAGCCTCCATATCTCACCTACAGCTGTTTGGATTCCCATGCCATCATTAGCTGCTTAGACATTTCAGGCATAGAGGTTTGAGTTCCTGCTGATGTTAGCTGCTGCAGTAGTCTGCCCATATACCACAAAAGTCTTGCTCCCCTGGTGACCTCACTCTTCCCTTCTGCTTCCTCTCCCCATGTAGTTACATACCCATACATACAGTACATTCAATAAACAGACTCTGCAGTGTTACCTCACTAAAAGCATGAAGGACTTGTGTTACTTCCTGTGAATAAGGACATTCAGAATAGTTTTGTTCTGCCCAGCGTCCAGTCCGGTTACACTTACGCCACGCCTTTGGCTCTTCTGCTCCATTACGTAAAGAAATGGAACTAAACGAATACTGGAAACATGGATGGTAAGCTGTTATCCCAGCCAAAGTTTTAGGCCATCTATGAGGAAGATAACAATAAGCAATTTCAACATGACATGCCTTATTTAGAACTAATTTACAATGTGGCAACAATATGGCAGAACATGTAAGTAGTAAATAATTATTTCAAATGGTTTATTTTCTAAAAACAGCGTTTTGTTTTTGTGCTTTGTGGTAAATTACATTGTTTTCTTACTGCCAGAAATATACTAACCCACAATCTGGCAGTAGTGAGAACTGGCAACTGATTTGCTCTAATAAGGTACTTGGTTGTTAAAAATATATATAGATGAAATATTTCCCCTTCATAGATCTACAAAGACTTTGTAAAGCAAAGCTTAAAGCCATCATGCAATTTTAAAATTTAACATCTCTTTTTCAAAACCAAGAGGCAAATGCTCCAGAAGAGAAGGACCATTCTCACTGGGATTTTGGCTCAAAGCCACAGTATGGAAGAGTAAAGGTTGTGTTACAAGTTGTTCCATCTCCCTTAAGTACATGAAAATGACTCCTGAGGAGGTTTAGTCCCAGAAGTAAGAAACATGTTGATTGCAGGGTGAAAGGGGACAGTAGGATTTGCCCCCAAAGTTTAATATGTGAGCCAATATAAATTAACAGTTGAATTCTGCTCTTCTGTCAAGTAATCTCTGAAAGAGGGCTTATAGAGCAAAAGCAGTCACCATTATTCCATTAGGTTGAAAGAGGCTCATGGTCAATGAATTGTTAAGAACCACAGAGCTCTCAGGAGTATTGTTTTGGGTATAAAATTATTGCCATTTTCACAGTAGTGGGTACAAAGCAGGCTGTTGTTTTAAAATTTAGCAGTAATTAAAAGGGAACAGTATTTCAAAGAATTCCCTTCCTCCAAACAAGTGCAATTCCCCATCCTTCTTGACATATGGGACTCAAGACTGGACACAATATTCCAGGTGAGATCTCACCAGTGTTGGATAGAGAAAAGAAATAATTTCTCTTGATTTGCAAGTAACATTCCCTAATACAAGCCAATATGCTGATGGCTTTTTATTTTTTTATTTTTTTATTTTTTGTAAGACGAGCATACTCTTAGTTCATATTCAGCTTACAGTCTAACCCCAGGTTCTTCTCTGCAGTACTGTTGTCTAGCCAATCCTTCCATCCCAAGTACAGGACTTTGCACTTGTCTCTGTTGAATCTCATGCAATTGATAGTGGACCATTTTTCAAATCTATTCAAGTCATTCTGTATCCTAGTCCTGCCCTCCAGAGTGTCTGTAACTGCACCCAACTTGGTTTCATCTGCCAAATTACTAAGCGTGCACTCAATCCCATCATTCAAATTATTAAAGACCTGTTGTTACTACATCCTTGGAAAGGGAGGCTGCCCCACAGATCCATGATCCCATGCTGCTGTTCAGGTGTCACTACTCAACATCTTAAGGCTAAGGACAGACATTGCACATAAACTAGTTTAAATAATCAGACACTGCTTTAAACCTGTAACAGAACAGATGTTATAAACCTATTTAAAAATAGCTGAAAATGGTTTGAGATAAACCTGGCTTAACCGATTTCAGTCAAACCACTTTATGCAATGTCTGTCCCAGACCGCTTCCTGATTTAAGTTAAACCAGACTCCCCCAGCATCCTGGCATGCTCTCTGGGCTGGGCAGGAATCTCTGCTCCACAGCAGAGCTGACTCCTCCCCTCTGCTCCCTGGGTAGAGCTCTGGCAGAGACTGCCAGTGTCTGCCTGGCTTCCCCCTGCTTCCCCACTCCCCTCACCACTCCCTACTAAGCAGAGGTCTCCCTTCCTCTCTGCCTTACACAGACACTTATCAGCATTAGCTAGCATACCACATGCTGGATATGGTCCGTGCTGTGGAAGATGGGACAAAGGACAGTGATTTAAATAGAGCTTGAACTAATGAGAGAGTCATTTGTTTTGCTGCTGGGGTGATAAATGCTGATAACATCCCTCCATTTCTTTCTTGGAACAAGTTGTTTAAATAGAGCTTGAATTAATGAGAGAGTCATTTGTTTTGCTGCTGGGGTGATAAATGCTGTGTCAACCTCTGCAGGCTCAGTGAAGGGGAGAGCCCTCCCTAATCAGAGTGTCCTGCTGGGCCTGGCTATGCCCCCCGCCCTCAGCTCAGGACTGTGGAAGGGAAGGGAAAGCTGCTCTAGCACCCTCCCAGCTTCTAGCCTCAGCCACTGCAGACATGTGCCCGCATTTTTTCAGTCCAGAGGGAATCTCTGTGCAGTTACAAACTGATTCAGCCTAAGCAGGTTACACTAATATGCAAAGTTTGAATCAACACATGCTCAGGGTTTTTGAATGTCTGTCTCTAGCCTAAGAGCTTATTACATGGCTCCAACCACCAACTTACATGACACCATACTCATGCCTTGCAGATGTTACCCATCATGCTCTATGTCCCATCCAGTAAGTGGCCCTCCCTAGGGGCATCCCCATACCCCAGGTGCCCCTATGTCAGATCCATTAGTCTCTTACCTGGGCCTCAGTCTCTTTAATTGTTCTTTGCTCCTTAAGTATACTTGGCTCCCCTGGCCATCCCAGTGCCTCAGGCTTGTCTTGGGCTCTCTGGCTCTGCTTCTCAGCCTTTGTGTCTAACCCCTGAGATCCTGTTCCCACTTCTGGGCCAACTGAGACCACCACTGACCCTTGTCTCAATCCCTAAACCACCAGATAACACCTGAGTTCTAAGGGTGCCTTCTCTTAACCCCTGGGAGTACAGAGTCTCCCTCTGTCTGCTGGTTGTTTATGAATTCCTTCCATGTCAGCAGCCAGGGTGAGACTGCCTGCCTCAGCTCTAGCCCTGGGCTTATCTCTCAGTTAAGTCCCAGCCTTTTCTGAGCAGATGCTCCCCTGCCTACTGACTCAATGCCTTTCCAAGCTTTCTCCTTTCTTAAACTAACAAGTGTGCCCAGCACCTGTTACAATCAGATCCAAAATAGACCATTGGGGAATCTCCTAACTAGACACTGAACCACTGATGACTACTTGTTGAGCCCAATGATCCAACCAATGATGTATCTACCTTACGGTGCTTTCATCTTACAATACATTACAATATTCTGCTGCTCTCCTTCTTCCTCCCTTAAGGATTCATCTCCATCATTTTGTGGCTGTTGTTACCCAAGTTACCTTCCACCTTCACATCTTAACTACTTCCTCTCTGTGTGTGAGCAACAAGTGGAGAAGAGCTTCTACCTAAGTTGACTTGTCTACCATCTGTATCAAAAAGTTATCCCCACAACACTCCAGGAATTTGCTGGACTGTTTGTGCACTACTGTGTTTCCCTCCAGGTAGAGGTCCCAATAATTAAAGTCTTCCATGAGAACCAAGTCCTATGACCTGGAAGTTTCTGTCAGTTGTTTAAAGGAGGCCTCATCCACCTCTTCCTCCTGGTTTGATGACCTGTAGAAGACACCCACAATGGCATCCTCCCCTGCTGTTCTCCCTTCTATGCCTTTACCCAGAGGCTTACGAGAGGCCTTCCTCCACTTCATAGTGCACCTCAGAATACATATACATCACTTTTATATACAGAGGTACACCTCATTTCTTTCCCTTTCACCCCCCTGTTTTTCCCCTAAGGCTATTCAACAAGTACAGCACACCTAATGTATGCAGTGGTGGCATTATCTTTTTATGATCAAGAAAGATAGAACATCATCATTTTACCTTTAGCATTTAAGAATCAGCTTTTCACTCATAATGAGTGAAAAAAAATACAGAATCTCACATTTTTCAGTACATAGGGTCAGTTTACTCTTACTCAAAATGCATAATTTTTATCACAACTTTCAATTATAAATACCACCTGGGACTCTCCACTGAAAGAGCCATGCTTCCACAGAGTTTCGTGCTTCTCTTCCGAATAAAGGAACTGCTCTTTCTAGTTCTGCTTTTGTGACTGAAATCTTTCTACC
This sequence comes from Crocodylus porosus, assembly GCF_001723895.1. Lineage (NCBI taxonomy): Eukaryota > Metazoa > Chordata > Crocodylia > Crocodylidae > Crocodylus > Crocodylus porosus. The sequence continues at coordinate 27,255,345 of NW_017728951.1, read as the reverse complement.
TACATATTTGCTATGGTATCAAAACCTCAAAGGTCTTTCCATTAAAAATTGCTGGTGTGTTAGCTACATCTCTGAGGAGAAGCCTCTGAAACAAGCTTCATGTGTTGAAGTTAAGTTTTCTCCAAAGAAGTTCTCTATAATCTTAAATTCATTCCCTTCAAATACCAAAAGAATCCATAGACTCAGCATGCTTTTGATATATGTTTCAAAAATAAATTTGGGTGGACTTTCTGAAAGATGATCATTACAGAGAAATGTGCCTTCCTGTTCTTTTGATTTATATAAAATCACAAAATGCCCTTGGTGTTAGTTTGATCACTCTGTAGGAATTTATGTATCTTCTATTTATAAAGAAGGAATGACATTTACTGGCAAGAGTGTGATGAGCTTCATAACTGTCATTTGAAAGCTGTATTATGTAGCACTTGGTTCAAGTTTATATTATATCTGTTAAAGTGATTAATTATAAAGCACCCAAGTTCACTAGTTCTAGGTAGAATGCATTGGCAGTTTTTTTACAGTACCAGACAAACAAACTTTAGTTGAAATGTTTGAAAGTAATGCAAGGGATTTAGCCATATTTCTTCAAATTATGTTAATAAATTCCTGGAAATCTGTGGTGAAACAACAGTATTCTTGTAGGAGTGTGCAAAGAGGATAGACAACTTCCCTCTTTTGGGAGGTTTACCCCAGACGTATTACACGTTAGAACTGGAGGGAAGGTCCTATGAAAAATAACTCATGCTCACAGTTTAAAGATAAAGGCAAAGAGATTTATTTAAGCTAGCAACTTGTTTGGAAAGCTCTAGTACTTCACTACAAAAGGAAAGGATAGCATATTTCAACCCTTCTTACTCTCCCTTATCCCCATTTTTACTTTAATTAATTAATTAATTAATTAAACTTAAACTCATCTTACAATTTATCCAGCAACAATATTCTTTCTTGCTCTCCCGGTAGGATTATTACAGAACACAATGGTCTTACTTTCAGGTAATAAAAATTTATCTTGTGATTTTATACGCAGCAATATAACATCTCTCCTGCCTTATACTTAAAACACAATATCAATAGTAAAGACCTTAGTGGATTTCAGGGACTGTCCATTTTAAGGTTTACATCTTTAATAAAAAATAATATTGTTATAAAACTGGAGATGAATCCAAAATTATATTTGATCATTGTTGTTATATACACCAGGGAATTCATATGAAATTTTAGGAAGAAAGATTAGTTAGACAACAAATATGTTATCTTTCAAAATACAATTTTAGGTAAGATGAATATTTATTAAAAACCAAAACAAAAGAAAATAATGTTTAGAAGTCCAACTGTTTCTTTAAATGTTTTAGATGCAATTTTGGGGGGAACTCAGACACTGTGTTCACAAAAAATAATTCAACCCATCTGAACAGCTTTCATTTTATATTTTTAGTTTTTTCAATGTAGTTTTTGCAAAAGAACTATATTCTATTTCTATTCATTTTATTTCTGTCAATATCACCTAAGCAAAACTGCTTTGGTTTCATCAGAATAGTATGGAAAAAATTCTGTATCTTCTAATGCTTTAGTGCAGAGCTTATCAACCACTTTGTACTACAATTTGCATTACAAAAGAAATAATTTGGCACCCACTTTTTAATTAGCCAAAAAGGAATATGAACTGGAAATCATTCATGACTCAAGCTGGGAACCCACACTATTATGAAAGTGTTGAAGAAGAGATTTCTATACTACATTCCATGAAGCACTCAAAGTCCTTGGAAAACCTGGTGTTGGCCCTCAGAAACTTAGCTAGTCATGTGGTTCTGGTTCCTGCTTCTCCTCCAAAATCCCTTAAAAAAAATCCACTTCCCTAATGTTTTCCTTACACATTTCCACACTGCATCCTCTTTTTAATTGCCCTCTAGCTGTTTGAAGATTGTTATTAAATTCCCCCTTAGTCTCCTCTTCTCTAAACTAAATAATCCTAATATTTTCAGCCTGTCCTCATAATTCATGTTTCCCAAGCTTTTAATCATTTTTGTTGTGCTCCACTGGACCCCTTCTAAATTGTATCACTTGCATACAAAAACCATATCACTGGCTGTCTGTATTTTTTTTTAACGATTGTCTGAACTGTTTTTTGTTTGTCTGTTTTGTTTGTAATGAGCGGCCCAGAAATGGACCCAGTACTTCAAGTGAGGCCTCACCAGTGTAAAAAATACCAGGCAAATCACTTTTCTTGATTTGAAAGTGATGTATGCAGCCTAGTATCTTATTGTCCTTTTTTTTTGCAAACAAGAGCACGGTATTGGCTCATTTTCAGATTATGATCCCTTTTGACCCCTCCAAATCCTTTCTGCAGTATTTCAACCAATGCAGTTCACTTTTTTCTACAGTTCACTGTAAAAAAATATATATAGATGGGCTGTCCTTCCCATTCTGAATTTGGTTCCACTGCTGGTGGTCCTGCTCTCAGCTGCTGGGGAACCTCCCCATTCCACCCTGGTTGGCAATCAGCCATGGGGACTCCCCTTCTCCCCATCTCCATCAGTGATCTGGTGCCTCCCCAGACTCAGGAGGCACCAGCTGCTCGTGTACAACATTGCTCTGTTCTAAGTGCAGGACTTTGTACTTGCTTTTGCTGAATTTCATTAGATTGATTTCAAATCAATTCTTCAGTTTATCCAAGTCATTCTGGATCCTAGTCCTATATTCCAGGGTGTCGACAACCTTACCCAATTTAGTGCCATCTGCAATATTGTAAAGTGTTCACTTAATCCCATGCTCCAAATCACTAATAAAGATAATAAACAGAATCAAGCCCAGACCAGCCCCATGGGGAATGTGCCTCAATACTTTCTCCTACACAAACTTTAAGCCACTAATGACTACTAATTAGAATAATAGAAAATTAGGGTTGGAAGGGACCTCAGGAGGTCATCTAGTCCAACCCCTGCTCAAAGCAGGATCAGCCCCAACTAGATCATCCCAGCCAAGGCTTTGTCTAGCTGGGTCTTAAAAACCTCCAGGATGAAGAGTCTACGACCTCTCTGGGTAACCTGTTCCAGTGTTTTACTACCCTCCTAGTGAGAGAGTTCTTCCTAGTATTTAATTTAAACATCTCTTTCTGCAAGTAGAGTCTGTTGCTCCTTGTTCTGTCATCTGCCATCACTGAGAACAGTCTAGTTCCATCCTCTTTGGAACCACCCTTCCGGTAGTTGAAGGCTGCTATTAGATCCCCTTCATCTCTTCTCTAAACTAGGCAAGCCCATTTCCCTCAGCTTTTCCTCATAAGTCATGTGTCCCAGCCCCCTCACCATCTCCATTTCCAATTTGTTCACATCCTTTCTGTAGTGGGGGGCCCAAAACTGAACACAGGACTCCAGATGTAGCCTCACTAGTGCTGAATAGAAGGGAAAAATCACTTCCCTTGACCTAGTGGCAACATTCCTACCAATGCAGCCCAATATGCCATTAGCCTTCTTGGCAACAAGGGTCCACAGTTGCCTCATATTTAGCTTATTGTCCACTGTAACCCCCAGGTCCTTTTCTGCAGAACTGCTGCCCAGACAGTCAGCCCCCAGCCTGTACTGGTGCATGGGATTGTTCCATGCTAAAAACAGGACTTTGCACTTGTTTTTGTGGAAACTTTTGATAATTCTTTTGACTGAATCCTTCAATTTATCTAGGTTATTCTGAATCCTAGCCCTACCCTCCAGCATATCTACTACTCCACCCAGCTTACTGCTATATTCAAACTTTCTAAGAGTGCACTCTAGGCCATTTTCCAGGTCACTGATGAAACAAAACTGGCCCCAGAACTGGCCCCTGGGACACTCCATTTGATACCAGCTGCCAACCAGACATCAAGCCATTGATTAAAACCCTCTAAGCCTGATGATCCAGTCATTTTTCTATCCACCTTACAGTCCATTCATCCAGTCCATACTTCCTTAGCTCACCTGTGGACAGTTACTAAAATCAAGATATACCAGATCCACTGGTCTCCCATGTGTCCATAGAACCAGTCACCTCATCATAGAAAGCAACCAGGTTGGTCAGGCATGACTTGCCCTCGGTGAATCCATGCTAACTGTTCCTAATCACCTGCTTCTCCTCCAGGTGAAGGATTCCTTCAGGATCTGCTCCATGATTTTTCAAGGGACTGAGGTGAGGCTGACCAGTCTGTAGTTACCTAAATCCTCCTTTTTCCCTTTCTTAAATATGGGCCACTATGTCTGCCTTTTTACAGTCATCCAGGACCTCTCCCAGTTGCCATGAGTTTTCAAAGATGATGGCCAGTGGCTCTGCAATCAGCCAACTCCCTCATCACCCCCAGATGTATCCCATCCAGCCCCATGGACTTGTATATGTCCATTGTGCATGATGATCCAATCAGTTGTCTATCCACCTTCATCAAGTCTGCAATACCTTACCTTACTAATAAAAATGCTGTTGGAGCAATAGATAAGAACCTATTGTAGCGTGCAATATGTAATTTTACAGATACACTTTATAGAAGACAAATCTTTTCCCTCTGCATAGTTGGTTATTTTAAACTTACAAAAAATCATACCTGAAATCTCCTTTATTGTTAATTACTCTTTCTGCAGGGCAGTACGGTGCAGCTGTTTCTAGTACCACAATTTCTACTTGCTTCCTACTGGTTCCATAAGAATTGTTGACAAGACACTCCCAGTCCCCGGTTGCATCAATGTCAATGCTGGACAGGATAAGTTCACTGTAAAAAAATAATATATTATTGACCACTAACCAATGCAGAGTTAGATATCTGTTTCTTAAAAAAAAAAAAAAGAAGTTAGCTTTACTGATTTCCTCTGAAAATAAAAAATATTTTTTGGACTATGTTACTATACAGACAGAATAGACGATAAAGTGCTATGAAGATTTCACCAGCCTAAATTTAGACTAGTTCTTCTAGCTATGCTGTAGATAGTTGTACAGGTAATTCCAAATGAGTATAAGTTGCATATAAAAACTGTTACAGGATGTTATTCTGGTTGCTAAGTCAAACATTTGAAAGTTAGAAAATACAAGATTAAATGCTGCCAGGGGAGCCTTAATTTATACAGGATTTCTCACTCCTTAAGGGGCTTAGCCAATTCATTGGCATTTATGGTTCAGTATCTGCAGATGCTTTGGCTACATGTACCAGGCTCTTGTGGATTGTCTGCGGTTTGGCAGGGCTGCCATAATTTGACTTGGGAATGCAAATACAAGGAGGTAAATTATAATTTGCTAGTACTGCACATCTCAAACTAATCTGAATGCAGGTTTTAGGAACAAACTAAAAATGGTATAACCTAAGGGGTTTCTCCCTACTAAATATGAAATTATAGGTGTTAATACTCAAAGTACTGGGCAAGATAAACCTTCAAATTTATACCACTCTCCCTTATAACCAAAACATTATACAGGACCAAACCATGCTATCACAGTGTGTCTCTATGCCAAATATTCAAGGAAGTAGGCAAAAGGGGATGAAACTATGTTATGTAACCCTTCTGCCAGGCACCAGTTCACAGCAACAAGGGCTGGGTTCAAATTTCAGGGTACCCAATGAGTTTTCACTATGGCTTGAGCCCCTACTCAGATATCTGGGATCACTGAATTTGGCTGGGCTGTCCTGCATAAACAAAACTCCCTCTTCACAAGGAGTATAAACACAAAAGGGCAGATTTATTACAGAAAACAAAGGAAACAACAAATGCAATTTAAAACACTACTAACTATGCAGCATAGTCTATAAGTTGCATCGTCTTAGAGAGGCTTCATCCATACCCAGGCAATCTGTGACTTGAGGGCTCTCCAAAGGGTAGTTCCAGGGGCCTGCACCCCTATACCTGCCCTTGAGCAATAGTCTGGACTGGGAGACCCACCCTGGTTTTAGGTGATGCTCCTTGGGATGTGATGAACCTCAGGGAGTAGCTACAGAGCATGGGGCACTTTGTTGCTCCATTCAAAGCTGTAAAATGTCAATCTCTACTTCTACATGCTGGTTTTGAGGGGGTGATTTGTGGCTTCAGTTAGCATACCACACCCCCAAAATTCCTAGTTCTATTCCCCAACTCTGCTGCGGCAGAAAACTGCAAAAGAACTCAAGGGGATCGAGGCCTATTTAGGCCTGCAGCTGAATGTACAGTAGGGCTCAGCTACACAACAAGGATGAGACACAACAGCTGTAAAATACTAAAAGGGAGAAACCAGGCCTATTTGCCCTGAGCTGGGACTAGGTTGAGACAAAACAAATTGCAACAGTAACAAAAAAAGGACCTAGGCCTATTCACTCTGAGCCTGAACATACAGCTGGCTTCAGATACACAGATTAGCTGAGATGCAACAATTGCAAAACAGCTAAGGGGGCCAGACCTATCTTTCCCAATAACTGCTAGGACTCCATTCCTCTAGGGATTAATATCCCCATGGTATTATCCCACTCAAGATCTTAGGCCTGACTTAAATCTGCCAGGCCTTTAATTCTGGCCAAAACTGCCAACAAGACATACAACCACATAGTAAGGCTGAAAGAAAAGAAGTTGCAACAGCAACTAAAGCATGTTAGGTTCTTAGCTCTCAGCCCTGGCACAAAGTGTGCCAAGATATTAATCCTAGCCCAAATATGCAATAACAAAAACCTGCCAGGCTCCAACCCTCATCAGATAATTAGTAAATTATTCTGCTCAAGGACTCAAGATTGGCCCAAATTTGCCAGCCCTGGCCAAAACTGCCAGCAAGCTGCCAAGCTCTAACCCTGGTCAGTGTACTCCATGGATTAATACCCTCACTCAAAACCTAGGAAAACAAAAAGGGAAAGAAGAAGGAGGGAACAGAGGTCTCAAGCCCCAAAACTGACTTCCTCTCCCTGTGCCTGAGGCTTTCCCTTCACACAGCTCCAACTCACTTCTCCAGTGAAGAGTGGGGGAGACTTCCTCATGGGGAGTAGTTCTTTCCAGCTGGCCTTCAGCTGTGCAGCCTTCAGCAGCCCCAAGAAAAAGAGGCTGGGCTTTAGTTGAGAAGTCCCTAGATACCTGGTATGATATCACCTAAGCTTTTCCAATCAGGGCTTGCCCTACCCCCAGCTTCTCTCTCAACCAGTTAATTTAAGACCACTGCTCAGTTTAGTTATTCAAGCTAGGGCTTTGATTTCTCCCTCTCTAAACGCGACTGAAACTAGCTTTTGTTTACAGTAAACAGAGACGGTAATCTTAGATTATAGGCCTAGCAAAGGCCACGGGTATCTGCCTACGTGCAGTAACTTCTGCTTCTTTCCAGACTAAGAAACAGACAGCAAAGGAAACACATATTAAACCTGGTCATACTCAAACTAAAAATATTTACAGCAA
>NW_017728951.1:27114060-27247566 GCF_001723895.1 Crocodylus porosus | reverse complement strand
TACTCTTATCTGCATGAGAACGCTAAGGAGTATATGCTTTACTGTAACAAAGAGATAGTAAATTTGCAAAACAAAGAGAGAGTGATACCTTAATACAAAGAGCCCTTAGTAGCTTCTCCTCCAACCTCCTCCTCCCACCAGGGAAAGCTGGTAGCTGTACTGTTCTAACAACACTATTCATAATGCATTTTCAATAATATTTCTAACACAGTTATAAATATTTTAGTTTTCCTAAAACTTCCATTGTTACTATTTCCCAAATATTTCAACCAGTAAATCTGGGTTACCTTCATATAATAGATGTAATCCTGGCCTCATAAAAGTTCACAGGGCTTTTGCATGGACTTCAGTAGGATCCAATGGACTTAATGGCTGCATCCAGATAAGCGTGGACACGTGGTACATGGCGCTGCAGACCTATCTGTGGTGCCACATTCCACATAGCAGATGTTTCCTACCCTGCTACCTTGCAGTATGGGGAGGGGAAGGGGGGAGGGGATTTTTTGACTCCGGGAGATCCTGTGGTCAGAAAAGCCCATGCCAAAAAAAAGCGTGGTGGCACGTGATGGCAACGCGCACCACCCAAAACCGGATCCTGGCTGGCCAGAGCCATGCTTCAGCTGCCAGCCAAGCTTCCTGCCATTGGCTCAGCCCTAGGAGGTGCCCAGGATCCCAGGTAAGGCTGCTGGAACAATCTTGGTGCTGGTCCCAGGCTCCTCTACCTGAACTGGGGTAACCTGCCATATACCAGAGCGTACATGGCATGGGCATTACCTAGCCTAGGGAAGATATGCCACTGCTACTTGTCCCTGGGGAAGCAAATGTCCATGCTTATCTGGACATGGCCCATCAGTACAATTGGATACATCTCACAGATAAAAAGGATTATAACTGATACATTTTAAGAAGCAAAGATTTTACACTTTAAATGTGTCAGTGATTCAAGACTGAATTTTCCTTTGTCTGCACCTCAGTATATTTTGGAAAGAAGTTCCAGAGTTTGAAAAGGCTTGGGAGACTGAATAAAGTAACACTTCCCTGAAATATATGGTTATTTTACAAAAATTCTAGTAACTGAATCTGCCCAATAGCTTGTTGAAATGTTAGAAGTCATCCTGGAAGAAATGATTTACATGCAAAGTATAGGGAAAGTGCACAATAAAAAAATCATAATTTCATTGTTATTTAACAGATTTCAAAACTATATATCAGGTAGTGAAAGCAAAACCTTAGAGTCTTGTGGCTGGAGGCACTCAACCTTTTTCTGCCAGAAGCAAATTTTTAAAGGTAATATGCAGTAAAAAAAAAAAAAATGTACCAACCTTTCTCAATTTGAATCATGCTATACGAATTGAAAATTATCTCATTGAAAAGGTCAACTAGATAGATAGATAGACAGACAGACTAGTTTAAAATGATATAAATAAAAACCTATATATAAGCTAATTAGATTGATGTGCTCATGTATATTGAAGTGGACTATAATAATCTCCAGGAGATTATTTACTTGACAGTTTATATTACTTTTTAATTTTCCTTTATACAGTGGAGAATGACTCTCTCAATACAGTCATTACAGGACCATTGTCTTAACCCTCAAGAAATTAGATAGCCAGTAACTTGTGGTAAATAGCCTTTAGTAGATTCAGTTATACAGTTTGGTGACACTGTGTGATGACTATCTACATCTATAACTTAAAAAAATACTACAGTTTCTCATGTACACTTGTGGCTCTGATCTTCAGGTAGGAACTGCAAATTTCATTTTCGTATTGAACGAAACTGGTTTTATTGCCAAGGACTGGCAGTGACAGATCTCACAATTGATTTGGCCCACAGATGGACCCACACACAGGATTCAGACTGTATACTGGCCCTGAACCAAGCATGTGACCAATGGGGCCAGAGAGGTTGAACAACAGTGGCCTATAAGGTGTAATTTAACTGATATGCTGATCTGTTGATACAATTGATTATAAAGTATTTGAGATAACTGCTAAAGTTCTGTTAGAGGTACAAATTTGATGAAGGTTAGGATATATGTTGGTTTTGGGCAACTGATGGAGATAGACATAAAGGCTGTTTGAAATATGAGAGCATGTTCTTAGTAGCACTGTTATTAACTGCTTTTCACAGATGAGCCTATGAACTTCACTTCATCAACCTCCTGGATACAAAAACTCATGGACTCAATACAGACATTGGATTATGACACACTATAACCTGCCTGACATCTGACTCCCCAGGTACATTCCCCTCTTCCCCCCCTCCCAGCCTGTCCTTCACCCCCTGATACCTCAATTTACATTTTCACTGACTGGCTTTCTTGCATGCATACCAGCCTCTGGCTTCTTCACTATTCATTCCATCCAGGAAGAGCACACACACACCAACTGCAGATGCTTCCTCAGCCTGATGAAGGGTTTTTAAACTTGAAAGTTTGCTAAGATATATTTCTCCAACTATTCAGTTGGTCTAATAAAAGGTATCAAAGGTACCCTCAACTGGTCCATGCTGTGGCCAGGACCCAAAGGGGGATCAAAGGGCTAGGGGCCCACTGCAAGAAATGTCTAGAGCAAGAGGCTCAGGATTCTGACTGGCCTGAAGACAGGGCCAAGGCCTAAGGGGGAGCCAAAGGGGACCATGGCTGGAGGGGGTGAAGAATGCAATCTGAGGCATGGGCCGCAGTGTCGGGAAGGTATTGAGCTGCAGAATGGATGTCACCCCAAGTCACCTAAACGGGCATCCTCCTACCTGGGAAACATCTGAATCAGTTTTCCATCAAGGCATGGCAGAAAAGAATAAAAGGCGGTTGGCCCAAAAACAGGTGAGCAGGTGGAGATCTAACTGGAACCAAGAAGACCCCCTGATACAGGCTACCATCCCTGCTGGTTTCATCCCACTCTGCCTACATACACACAAGTGACACGAGTTTTGCACTCAGAAGCTTGGGATGCAGTTTCACAGAAAACTCTGCCCCTTTCTCCTTGAAACCTAGCAGGCATCTTGGCCTCAGAAGGGGCTACCATCCCTGCTGTTTTCATCCCGCTGCACCTTAACACACACACAAAGTCACACGTCATGAGTTTTGCTTTGACCAGTTTGAGGTGCAGTTTCACAGAAACCTCTGCACCTACCTCCTTGAAACCTGGCAGGCTTTGTGTCCTGAGAAGGGGCTACTGTGCCTGCTGTTTTTATTCTGCTCTGCCTTAACGCACACGTGACACAAGTTTTGCTTTGAACAATTTGAGGTGCAGTTTCATAAAAACCCCTCCATCTGTCTCCTTGAAACTTGGTAGACTTCATGTTCTCAGAAGAGGCTACCACCCCAGCAATTTTCATTCAAATCATGCAAGAAATGATAAAGTTAAAGGCATTTTAGTGGTTCCCCATTATAGCCTATGACAGAATCACCCAAACAGTGTCAAAATTCTGAAACAGATTTGGCTGAATTGAAACAGAACAGTGATCCAAAACACTGAAGCAAATCATTGTCACTCCGAAATGGCCAAATCCAAAACTGAATTGAAACATAGCCATTTCGCACAGCCCTAGTAGTCATGTCTGTCATAGGAATTTCTGTGCATAATTGGACCCCTCAAACCCAAGGAACACCTACTAATCTTTTCCTACTTACAGAATTGTGTCCCCAACAATCTCTGGCATGTCTCTGGAAATGGGGCAAAGTCTTGGAGACTGCTGGGGGCACATGTCTGCAAGCACAGAATCCTGACACCTCATTTCCAAAGATATGCCCCAGAGATCCTGGGGGTACATCTCTAGAAGCAGGGAAAACTAGAAAACTCTGGTATGGTGCCATGGCTAGGACCATGAATCAGCTGTTTGGTGGGTCCAGAACCACATACTGTACCAGGGTGCTCCAGCTTTTCCTGCCACCAGAGGTGTGCCCCCAGGATGTCTGGGAACCCCAGAGTTTACCATGGGTATGTCTCTGGAAGTGGAGAACACCTTCTGCATTGTCCTGTAAAACCAACACAAAGGACAATGGATGACATGTATTTGACCAAATGAAGTGGATTTGCTGTGCCACCACAAATCCTGGCACAGCTGATCTGCTTCATTTGGTGACATCTATTTCAGGGCTTATTCACACAAGATGCCATATAGTTGCAGCTTTACCAGTAATCCCTCTCATGCAGACAACTGGGTTCATGCACAGAATTTTCACTCTGCCAATCTTGTCTCTTTTGTGGAATTGGTGAGACTTCCAAAGGTGAAGTAGGAGACAGAAAGACTTAAGTAAACAATATATTTGTCCTACAACTGAGTTACTATCTTCTATAGAAACAAGCAGTACAATACAGGAAAGCCTAGGCATTCATGGCAGGGGACAGCCATAATTTGGCACTGAAAAATTCTAAATGGAGAGGTTAGAGATGAGTACAGAGGGTAGAATAGAAGCCTTGTTTATTTAGATTTCTTTATGAATCTATCATGAATCTGTCTCTAATTACAGCAGAGAACAGTGAAAGGAAAGCGTTTTCATGTTTCCTTCTCCGTACTAAAAAAAAAATAATGCACAATTCATCCTCTTTCAAATGTAATGATTGACACATTAGAAAATTAATTGCAGTGTAAATGTGACACTTCCCAAAAAGTCTATAATCCTCTACAGCAGCCTGCAGCATTGGTTACTGCTAAGTGAGGAAGCTGAACATAGCTGGAAAGCATGCCCCCTTAATCATCTAAGAGATGGCAAAAGATTTTCATTTGGAGCATAGATTGTCATCATTATAGATATGTATAACTAATTGGATCAGAAGTAGGTCTCATTAGTCAGAGTTACTCCTTTCTTTTCCCTAAGTAATACCTTAGCAACATTTAGCTTATATTTCGACAGCCATTTACATCTCAGAAAACAGAATAATCAAAGAGGAAGGTACAGAAGACTATTTTTTTTTTTTTTTTTTTAAAAGGTTTTAGAATCTGACCTAATTTCTTGTACAATACTGGAAGAATCAAGCTCTGTTTTGGGGAAGAAATAAAAATAAATTCTATGAACAGAAACAGCATTTACCTTTTTTGGTACTCTTCTTCAGACAAAGAATCATCAAGGATTGTTTTCCACAATTTAGGCAAAAAAGTCTCCCATAGCCTACATCTAAACCAGTCTCTATAAACTATTAATATGAAAGAAGTTTTTTTTTTAAATGGTCTCTAGAGCATGGTGCAGCTTGGAATGCAGTCTTTCACAGAGAATTAAAGGTTAAAGCATGGAAAACCGAAAGAGAATGTTTAAATCTAGGTACCTAAAAACTAACTTAAACTACTAGTATGTTCTCTGAGACAAAATTACTTATTTATCCCTGAAATAAATAGCCTTAAAGCACTAGAGGCCTTTCAAAGAAAGCTTGTGCCAGGCAGCAGCAAGAGAATAGGAAGATTAAAATAAGTACTTTTTCAGGGTATTTTATGCAACACAGGAGATGCCTAGAAAATGTTTTCCAGGTGTAATCAATTTGTCAGGGTTACAGCAAATTCAGTGCACTTGATTTTCTATTTCTTCTGAAATAGAAAACAAGCATAAACTTATTGCTTAATTGAATCTATAAATATTAAAAATTCAACATTTAAACAATGTAATATATTAGACAATACATTTCATTCCCATTTAACTAGTGTTTAATTTACTTGCCTTATTTTATCTCCTGAAAAGATCATGCTACCCAGTGGATGTCAACAGAATTAATCTAATTATTTGATGAATTTTTATAAAAATATGTTGACAAGAAACCGAAAACAAAACAAAACAAAAAGAACAAGAAAGAAAGAAACTTTATCTTAAAATATGAGCCAAAAGATCCAGTGTCAGCACTCTATTACGTTCATTTTACTTCGGATTGTCAAACAAATAATACTGACTGAAGTGACATCAGCAGTCCAAAATACTATCCCAAGATAATACTCTCAAGCTGACACTTAAAAACTTGACAAAAGTCAGATATCTTTTAAAAGTATAGGTCAATCACTCTGTGACCTACAGTGATTTTTTACTCACATGGTTTCTCATAATATGAAAATAAATATATTAATAATAGCAATAATAGAGGAGCATGGCAATTTCTCATTGTAGAACAGGAAACCTGTTACACAGTAACACAGTAAAAGTTGTTTTGTTTTATATTCTGCCTCTAAGCTTGTTAAATAAGTACAGAGGACCAGGCGCTAAGGCTGAAGGTGAAGAATGCATGCAAAAGTGGCTGTAAGCCACGTTCACAAATTAATAATACTGAAAGCAAACTGTACTGTATTGGAAGCAGTCTAACCACAAGTAGGATAGACTCTTCTAATGTAATCCAGCACCTGGAAATAGCACAAAAAAACTAGCTTACAGATGCATGGTCAAAGGACCTATAACAGCAGCTCTGAGACACTCAAAAATGATTGTATCCTATGGCCTATGGTTAGTCTCTAAAACTACATAAGAGAACAGCAGCTAGGCCAATGCTTATTTCAAACAGAATATATTTTATAATTCCTTACCAGTTGGATGTATCTGAGAGAAGGACAAAACTTGTTTCACTATTAAAGTTAAATCCTTGCTTTTTGTTATTAATATTTTTCTTGGCATTTTAAGAAGTAATGTCAACAGGCAATAGTTTTCTATGTATCTTGGAATTTATTTAACTGCCAGAGCAATTATTTGGAACAATGAAGTTAGACTTGTACAACTTCCATTTGCTTTCAGAGAAGTTGTCTGCAGACTCTTACAACATTAAAGTTTTATTCAATTTGCATAGCTCTTGTGATTTGTGCACTAATAGAGTTCTCAGACAAAAATAACATTATGACAATCAGTTCAATAGGCAAAATTGCATAAAAAGCTTTTAAAGTAAAATATTTCCTAGATGATTCATGAAAAGTATTAACCTCCTTATGATGATTCTTGATTATTTGATTACATGCCATTGGGACTAGCCAAAAACAAAACAACCCCACCCCCTCGCAAAAAAAAAAAAAAATACTGAGTTCACCACATTAATTAATTTTTAATTTTTAAATTATTTGTCAGGTTTATCCTTCAAATGCTTATATAACAATGTCGCAAAAGTTGAGCTCTCCATTATACTCTGTAATAACGTTGTAAACATGAAATACCATGAACAACCTGGTAAGCAAAGGAAAGGGCTGAGAGAAGAGCAAACAGGACAGCAAAGCATACATGATTTTCCATATAAGAATATGTAAATAGACATATGAATGGAAATGGGACAATCTGCTGGCTTCAGAGATTCTATATTATATTTCAAAAACACTGTAAACCTTGTTTTGTGAGGCCTGTGAGATATCTGATGGAAGTACTCTAGGGCTAGGGATAGAAACTGTTATAAGTGATCAGAAGTTGATCTAAACCAACAGTTTAGTGCACATAAACCCATTCCAAAATGGCTGAAACAGGTTTAAGATAAGTTTGGTTGAATGTAGACTTAACTGATTTAAGTCAAACCAGGTTATGAAACTTCTGTTCCAAACCCCTTCCTTGTTCAAGTTAAATCACAGTTGTTCAGGATCCCAGATGCTTTGTAGCCCTGGGCTGTACTGTGCTGTCCGCTCCAGAGAACAGGGCTGGCCCCGCCTCTCTGCTCCCTACCTGCAGTAGTAAGAGCTGGCTGATAAGGGGGTGTCGGTGGGAAACCCAGCTGGGGACTGCAGCCGGGTCTGCTGGGGTGGGGGGTTGGGAGGGGAGTGGGGAGCCCCTGCCAGAATTTTCCCCGCTGGAGTGGTGGGGAGTATGCGCTGGCAGGCTCAGGTAGTGGGGAAGGAGGGAGGGGGATTTAAACCCCCTCTCCCACTGGCACGAGACTCTATCTGGGTTCTCCTTGGCAGGGGCACAGCAGCTATTCACTGCTCACCACTGTAGCAGAGCAGGCAAGGGCATGAGGAGGGGAGTAAGGATAGGGGGTAAAGCATGGGAGGGAATGCCCCCCCAGGCAAACCCCAGCTGGGTTCTGGGATCAGGGAGGGGGTTTGAACCTCCTTCCCTGGCTCAGTGTGCTAGACCTGAGCCCTCCCGGTCTTCAGTCTCTTCACTTTGCCAGTGGCTGCCAGGCTGGGAGGCATGCTCTAGCACCCCTCTGGCTTGTGGCCTGAGCCACTGCAGGCATGTGGCTGCATTTCCTAAATCAAAACTGAATGTCTGTTCACTTGATTTTCAGTTTAGTCTCTGCAACTTAAACTAACCTGCAAATACTGAATTGACACAGCCTCAGGCTTTTCGACTGTCTGTGCTTAGCCCAAGGGTGCTAACAGATGTTCAGGCCCCCATTTTAACTCATGGTGGTTTACATGAAGCCCCATGAGTTAGAGTGCCCCCCCCCCACCCTGACTCAACAGACATTCACCTGTTGAATTGGAAAGGGAGGGGAGGGGCAGGAATTGAGCCTGCATGCAGGAGCCTGAGAAGCCTGCCTGTAGCCAAGGAGCAACCCTCCCAGCTCCAGGGATGTCACCAAGGGGAAGCAAGCTCCCGGCTGGGGTTTGCTGGGCCTGAGCTGGTCCACTTGCCCCGCTTCCAGCTCAGGCCAGGCAACACCAGCCAGCTCCCCCTCCCCCCTCCCAACCTGTTGACAGCCCTGATTGTGCAACAAATTAACCCTATGGAACACAAGTTCCCTAAGGTGTTCGAAAGTGGAGTGCCTTCATCTGATAACTCATTTCATCAGGATTAATTTGTTGTGCAATTAAAAGTGCTCTGCAGCCATGTATGTGTATCACGGCACTGCATTTTCAAGGGATGATTGAAAAACATAACTTATATCTGTGCTCTAAGTTAGAGAGAGAGAGCGCGCATGAGTGAGTGAGAGAGCAGTGATTTTTGTGGAAAGGCTGCCAAGGTGCTGTCAGTGAGCTCTAACAAGGTTGCTCTCTGAAAGGTGCTCTCTGAAAAGCCATAGGCAGCTTATTCCCCAGAGATAAGAAAGCTAATAATGTACTAAGCTTTTCTATAATATGCATTCTCTGAAACTTCCCCATTCATTGACTGTTTGTTTAAAGAAACTGCATGGCCATCAATTGCCTGTTATTGTCCTAGAGGGAGTAGAACTGCAGGGTCTGACCAGCTGACTTAATACATTTGACTCACAGGAGATACTACCTTTCCACTTAGTCTGATAATAGAATCATATGATTTTACATA
The DNA here is from genome assembly GCF_001723895.1 of Crocodylus porosus. NCBI lineage: Eukaryota > Metazoa > Chordata > Crocodylia > Crocodylidae > Crocodylus > Crocodylus porosus. The sequence continues at coordinate 27,238,409 of NW_017728951.1, read as the reverse complement.
GAGAAACTGGTGACAGCTTGAGACCCAAAACTCAGAGGCAAGACCAGACAGGGTGACAGGAGCAATTTTCCCAACTGACAAATTTTATAGGTAGGGACACCACAACTTATAGGCAAACTTTCCATCCATAATACACAACTACATGCATTTACATCGAGAAACAAGGTCAACAAAAACCTGGAAGTTTAGTTTTTTAAAAATTAATATTTTTAATGGATAAGGCTGAAGTTGACAGATTCATATTAGGACCTCCTTCCTAGCCAACCTTTTTTTGCTTCAAAAAGATAAAAAAAACCAAGAGCAGTAGAAAAAGAAAGAAAAGGGAAGCTGAATCTATAATGGTCTAATACTATGATATAAATAAAATGATTCTCTCATGCTTCCTGAACTTCTGGTGCCTTTGGCATGCTCATTGGCAACTTCCAACTGGAGGGATGGGGATAGTTTTAGCCCCACTTAGCCCCCAGCCTGGTGGCAATGTATTGGGAAATGAGGATGTGTGGATTCAAACTCCTCAGAATGAGTGGGGCCTAGAAACTGGGTCTTCACCATTCTTGGGTGAGCACTAGCCTGCAGTTCAAAAAGGTGGGCATCAGCACCACACCAGGCTGAATGTTGACATTTAGGTATAAAGCAAACACTGCACATGTATTGGGAATTTGGGCAGGACTTCATAGAATCATAGAAGTAGGGTCGGAAGGGACCTTGTAGATCTTCAAGTCCGAATTCCTGCCTGGGCAGGAGAAAAACTGGGCTCAAATGACTCCAGCCAGGTAGGCATCAAGCCTCTTCTTAAAGACCCCCAGTGTAGGAGCCAGTACCACTTCCCTTGGAAGTTGGTTCCAGACCCTAGCCGCCCTGACTGTGAAGTAGTTCTTACGGACTTGAGTACTATCACAGGTGGAACAGGGTTAGAAGGGTATGAAACGGGTGAGGGGCCTTGGTGGCTGCCTTTCATCATGCTCAAAAGAATAAGTTTAGGTTAACAGAGTATGGTGGAGAGCTTTTCAGGATAAGATGGAAGTGCCTACATGAAACTTAAGAAATACAGATGCTCAAACAGGATTCAGGGTGTTTTGTGAGGGGTTTTCTAAGGTTATATTTACTGACAGGCTGGCACTCAGGATTAACTTATGTGCCTTATGCAATTAAGTGGTGCTTTAGAGGCATACTAGGATTTGGGTCTCAATTCACAAGTTTGTTTACAAGGTACTCCTAAATCTTGAAAGATGGATCAGCTGTGAATTTTCTCCCCATCACAGTTTTATTTAACCAATTTATGTTACCATATTTTGTCATGTGCAATACACCCCAAAATAAGAGATGCATTTTGTTTTTGAAAGGCAGAATGAAGGGAAAAAAGATATTTCCTTGTAGGAGGTAACTGAATAACCGCAGCTAGGGAACTGAGCCTGATCATTGTTCTGCTCCCTGTGGATTGCATGTAGAGTTTACGTTTGCTTTTTGCTGCTAAGAGGCAGAAACAATACTTACCACATTTCTTGCATACAATCCACACGCAAATTTCCTGCAGCTGGTTTTTGCAAAGCGTACATGTTGCATGTAAGAAAATACGGTATTTGAAAGAAATTCTAATATTAATTCCTCTCCCAAAATAAGTAACATAACAATCTATTGTTACTCCCAGATAATTAAGTCTCCAGTCTATTTCCTCCCCAAATGAACTGAACTGATTTTAACAATGTTATCTTGCAGTTTAAAAAAACAACACAAGAAGGGTTTCTTTACTGGAATTATGAGCAATAAAGACTTTTAGAGATTTCATCTATACTTTACTGCAGCCCAGTTTGAAGACATCTCAATAATACAGGGAAATCAACTTACAATGTAAACAAGTGTTTTGCTTTACTTTGCTTTGCTTATTTTACTTATGTATAGCAATTTGATTTGTATTAGGTGTAATACCGAAGCAAAACATCAGCATTATGACATTTTTTATGATTTCTGCAATCCTTTCAATATAACCCTTAGTCACACATTCATCTTCAAGTAGATAATACCAGCAAAATGAAAAGTCCTTTCTAAATATATAAGAGGTCAATCGGAGTCTTTGGTCTGCTTCCTAATTCTTCCAAATCATTATAATTTTGCCTTGGCTCAATTAAGATTCACAGATTCTTCCCCTACTTTATATTTTTGACAGTTTGTTCTCAACATATACCTAAACCTTAAATATATTCACTATTTTCAAAATGTTATTTTTTCCTAATACCATCCCAAACTGTGACTAGGAAATTTGCCACAAACAAGAGAGTCTGGGGATCATCTGGGCTGCTTCCCTGCCTTTGTCCAATAACTTCTGCAAAAATATGCCCCTCGAGGTTTCAAACTTGCCAAACTAGTAACACATAGAATCACCCACATTTTCTTAGTATGGTTTGCAACTCTTTTTCTAAGCCAAAGAAATTCCTTCACCCTGTACAGTATTGGTAACACCAAGCATTTAAAAATATTTGGTTAAACAAGAAAAAAAGCAACATCTCAAAAATCATAATTTTTTTTTTAAAAGAGTTAAATTCTTTTTATTTACACTCTAATTTACCTTCTGATCAGTGCTGTGTAACTTTTTTAAGTTTTTCTTTGTAATGGTCAGGCTAGAAACCTACTTTGAAAAATAAAAGATGGGATTTTTTTTGTATAATCACATGCCTCCAGCAGGAGGAACTTTAAAGAAAAAAAACCCACCTATTGTAACAGCAATGCTAAAATGAGAGTTAACACAATGCTTAGTACTCTGCAGTTGGGCTTTGTAGCTAGATTTTATTAAACTCTTTTTATCCTTGTTGCACTGGTGAAAGGATCTATGATAGTTTTGTTCCTTATTGTCTCTAACAGGTGTTACCTGTTTCCTTTATCATTAACACATAATCCAGTTTAGTTCATTGTAACAAATATAGCACACTGCTGGGAAAGTAAAAGCACCACATGCATTAAAAATTCAGATTGCTAGGCATGTTTCTTTTTGTTAATGTTTTCTAAGTGTTAGTGGTATATCTATGGTAGTCTGCATTTCAGAAGACTGATAGTTCTATACTGGGGGCACATTTTGAAAGGAAAAAAATCATTTTCTGTGGCTCATGGGAAGGATCAGCATAAATTCTAACTGGCACATAACAAAGATATTTTATTACACGTAATATGAATGTTTAGTATTTATTAACATAAAATATTTAGATAAAGTGAATAGTGCGCCTTATAATATGACCTGCTATTTCAGTCTTAGTTAAAGGCATGTAAGTTCTCCCATTAGCAACAACTATTTTTACGGGTACTTAACCTTCTGCACAATTTACTGTTTTACAAAAGAGCCTCCACAAACTATAATGGTTCCAGTGCAGCTGTTAAAGCCATCAGAGAAATGAATGCCATTAAACGCTGCCTACACAAGTATTTACATATTAGAACAAAGTAACTCTGCAGTAGTCAATACAGTCTATTGGGTAAATCATGAGACTACCTTAAACCAAAAACTGTCAATATTGAGGAGTTAGTTGCTGGATTCATGAAAACTGCAACATTATCTCTGTGAACTGAAATATAAAACAATCAATATTTAATGATAGACCATTGGGCAGGGATTTTTCTACCTACAGAAGTAGATCTAGCTTGTCCTGAACACTGGCATAAAGAAAAAAAGAAAAAGTAGGGCAATGACCAAATCACCTCTTCTAGTGCATTGTACCATATCTTCCTATATTTTGGGGAAACAAGGTACATTTTCCCCCTCCCCTCAACCCACATAGAGAAAAGAGTAAAATGTTTAGGAACTAGGCAGAGCACTGTTTCCACCAGACACCCAGAAGCTTTTGTTATGGCAGCACCTAACGCTACGGCTCCCCCTGTGCAGAACACCGGGGAGACTTGAGGGGAAATTGCCCCTCACTGAGTCACATGCAGTCTCCCTCCCTTCCAGACTGCTCCAGGGTAACTTATCATTGTGCTGCCCTTATTATGGGCTAGATTGAAATCTAACAGTCTAGGCCTAAGAAATGAGCCCTGTCTTTGTATAAACACAAGCCACAATTTCTACTACATCACTTCACCGATAAGAGGAAATTAGTTCCATATTACATTTACATTTTCATGTATGACTACGACATTTATATACAGGCATAATGACAGAGTTCAATATGAGTGAAATCACTTATTATTATTGTTGGCAAGAAATGGTAAATGTGAGCTAGCAGAATTGAAAACACCTTCTTCAAATCTCCCATAAGGAAACACCTTTTGCCAAGAAAAATGTCACAGGACAGAACATAGTTTCAAAAACATAGTTTAATTATTGCAACAAAATGTGTTTATTTTAGTAGATTCTGTTTTCTCACAGATTCATAAATATGCATTTGGATACCTTATCCTTGCACAGTGCCAGTTAATAAAATGGAACGGTTTAGTGGTGTATTTATGTTGTAAATCCATATTCAGAAATATCTGGAGCTACCCAAAAAATAATAATTTAAAATTCTTGAAAAGGTGACTTTTGGAACAGAGTTGTGCCTCTTTGTTCAAAGTCAGCTTTAGAAATAGAACTATAAAACACTAGGCATTATGGGCCAAATTCTGCTTGCCAGTACAATCACAGAAATGATATAGACTTCAATGGGAGCTGCACATAGACAAGAGCAAACCAAGGCTTATAGAACCACATAATGGAATAGTTTTATATTTTACACAAATCTATACAAATGACACTTTTTAAAAATAAAAAAACTGCCTAAACTCAAGGCAGTCTTTTTGTTCTACTTTTGTACAGTATCTACCAGAATGGAGTGCTGGTTTACAACTGGTACTACCACGATATAAATAATTCAAAATAATAAGACCATTACAAAACAAAACCATAACATAGAATATACATGGTAATTACACAAAACTTACAAAATACTGACAAATACTTTTAGGACCAAAATTATAGCAATATATTTCCTGCTGTCTGAGGGAAGAGTATATACATCTCTGTCAGTACCCTTTTTTGTAAACATCAGTTGATTGAAACACAGGGGTTTTTTAAAGGACCAGTTCGAAAAGCCCAGTGCTCTGTGCAGATTAGGCCCCAGTCCTGCAAGAAGTTCCTTTCTAACAATCCCCAGGATCCCAACAGAACAATTTGCTAAACAGCAGCAGTAAGCCAGTTGGATTGGAGCATTTGGTCTTATATATTTAAAAGTGGAGAATCTGGGCAACAGAGAGGAGTAATAAAAATACTTAAGCTTCCAATTTTAAAACATTCTGAAATACCTTCGCAGTGTCATTTTGACAGCATATATCATAAGCTTTTATTATTGTTATCAAGTTAAAGAAAAGAAACTTTATAGTGTATGATCACAAGATTTGGAAAAAATGTAGCTGTATTAAATAAAATTCAGACTGTTCTATAGTTTTTTAAAGAGGAAGAGTAGCAATTTTGTATCACCAAAGATTATGAAACAATTTAATAATTTCAGTATTATTTGGGCCTTTCCTGTCTACAGATTGCTCATGTAATATAAAATATAATTTGTTTGAAGACTATAATGATGGTAATTGACAGTATGTCTCCTAATTCTAATATCATGGAAATAAGGAGAAATGCTTGAAGTGAGTTGGCCACACTACAGCCTCTTATGAACTTAATATTAACATACTAATTAGTTAATATTCCTATTCATTATCACTTACAGCCCTATACATTGATATTACAGGAACATTAGTAGATGTAAGGATAGGCCACTCCCACACCTTCCTTCTGTATAATATAAAATAGGGTCAAATCATCAGCTCTAAATGGCATGGAAGTAATTTGACTTATTTTATAACCTGTATTTGACAGTTCAAGAAGCATTTCAGATACATTATGTTAATAGAATGTGGTTGAGCTGGAAAGAAATTAATGACATAAAGCTAATTAGCATGGTTACTTCCACTTTATCTTCTAAACAGAGGAAGGTGGAGATAAGAGAACACAAGCAATCCTGCATGATTGATTCTTTATGATAAATAATAGAAACTGGCAGGGGACTTACTGAAAGGGTACTTGCAATAGCTTAGGAACTTTCACTGTTGGTCTTGGCCATTGGGATAGGAAACAAACATAAATATGTAAATAAAGTTAAGGGGAAACTAAAAGATAAGACAGAGGTACAAACCAACATGGCACATTCATTACTAGACAGTCCTTTGATTATTTACTATTTTAAAAAATGATCTTTTTAATGTTATCCATGTTTCTTCAGTTCTTCTGGATGCATCGGACACCTGTATTTATATAACAAATGTGTGCATGCATGTGCACATACACACATACTTTGGGGAGGGTCACAGAATATTGCTAACTGTAAAGACAGACAATGAGAAGAAAAAGTGAGATTTGCTATTGAAAATATTATAGAATCTATCAACCTACCAGTTAATGTATTAGATCCTATGTAAACTCATTAAATCCCTTACATCCTTTATAACTGAATCGCATTATAATCTTTCAGGTATAGTTTCAGCAAAAAGAGAAGTGAATAAGAATATATAGAATCTCTATACATAGCCATAGAGGTTCCATGTCTTCATCTCTCAAGATTCAAGAGCATGTAGCTAGAGCGCTTCCACCTCACCAAATGAAACTATTACCACCATAAATCCTAACATTTTTTTTACTTCTTGTTAGCTGTTCATGTTGAATACAATTCTGTATATTATTAATATATATACATATATCAATAAATATATACATTACCGTGTAATTAAACAACAGTCATGAATGATGCTGTCTTCCACAAATATTCCACTTTCTTCATCAGTTTCAAGAAGATGACCATTGTGGTACCAATGTACTTGAGTTGTATTATCAACATACGTCGCAGTGCATTGAAATGGCAAGCGGTCTCCATGAAAAACAACTTGTCTTTGTGATGGGATCAGTTCAAAAAGAGGCAGTTCCAAAGGTCCAGCTAAATAAAAAGAAAATAATGTGATTTTCTCAATAGTTATGCTTCTTTCAAGTGTGACCAAGCAATAGAGAAGAAAATATACATTCTAACATCCTTAGCTATCTTTTTAATTCTTTTGAGCTAGGTACAGAAGTTACATGTAAACTGGTATAAGTGATCAGAAACCAGTTCAGATCTGTAACACTACAGAAGTTTAGTGCACATAAACCACTTTCAAAATGGCCAAAACTGGTTTAAGACAAACCTGGATGGATGCAGTATCAAACTTAACTGATTTAAGTTAAACAAGTTTATTGAATTTCTGTCCCAGATCCCCTCCAGATTCAAGTTAACTCACAGTTCCCCTGCATCCCAGGGTGCTTTGCACCTCCATCACACCCTGCCCCCCTCATAGGGCTGGCCTTGTCCCAACCATTCTGCTCTAGCTGAGCAGGGAGGTATGCTCTAGAGCCTCCCAGCTTCTGGCTTGAGCCACTGTAGGCATGTGGCTGTATTTCTGGAACCAAAAGTAAATGTCTGTTCACTTGCGTATTGGTTCAAACTATGAAGCTTAGACTAACCTGTGAAGACTGAATCAATTTGACCTTAGTCTTTTTGACTGTCAGTACTTAGCCTCAAAGGATAAAACGATACATGCAACGAAACACGTATTCTTCATCTAAACATCACTTTTCTTCTTAGGTAACATAGTAAAAATAATCCTTTTTCTGTTTATTATGTAAAACCTGGTATACATCATGAATGGATTTCTTCTGACTTTTCCACCATTAATTTTCCTTATTACACAATCTCATTAAATGAGATCTTTTGGGGTAGGGTTCATTCATTGCCTCTGCATTTCATTGATAGCATAGCTGCTGCCTGAGAACAGTCTTGCAAAGATATACTCTGCAACATCCCAAAATAAGCTGGAGCAGAAGGAACTGTTTGGAGTCAACTGGGGAAGGAGCCATTTGATCTGCTTATGCAAACATAGCATTCCAAGGATAGCAGGTTTCAAAGGGCTTGCTAGAACACCATAGTTAGCTTTACAACTTTGTTTCCAGCATAAATGGCAGGATCAGGTTTTCTATGAAGAAAATATATTTCCTATGCAAGTAGTTAAGCACATAAATATAGCTCCATTGCATACATATAACTACATACCTTTTAATATAAAGACATTACATATTAAGCAGCACTGTTGTATGTAGGCTAACTGAATTGGTTACATGGGGCCAGCTTTAGAAGATATGCACCCTAAGAAAACTATCTGCCAGTGGAAATGCTACGTAATTTAACTTTATCTTGGAGTTAAAGGCAGATTCATATTCACCAAGAGGGTGTAGTTTTCAGGTCTGACCCAGGACCAATTTTAAGGCTTTTCTGCTTTGGTTATTTTTAACCCTCAGGGGCACAGTCTCTCACTGTTGGGCTTTCTGGCCCTTTCTTGGTCTATTGAGATCTTAGGCTTTCAACTCTGGCAGTCTTAGCAGCTCTAGAACTGGTAAATACCAAATTGTTTGCATTATTCTTATCTGCTATCACTGTGTATCAATAAAATTTGCCTACTATCGAATGGAAAGGTTGTGGTCCATCTGAAGGTTTTGGGTCTGCCTGGAACAAGGTATCTGGGTAATATATCAAGTGCCAACAACCACATCTATACAATTAGCCAGCAACCACAACTCCTGAGGTTGTTGTCCTTCCACAACCTCAGTGTGAAAAGCTGGTGCTGTTATCACTTTGACAACAATCAGACAAAACAAGATAAAATTGCTAGCTTTCCTCTTCATATGTGAATTATTACTTTCTGTACTATACTGGAAAACACTTAAATTTTAACAACAAAAAATGACTTATGGGACTGTCATAAGACTGAGGTATAAAGGAAGGCTTTAGCGAGTTTCAAGAACTTTTTTTTTAATCACTCTCATTTAGGGCTGAATGTCATGACATAGTTGAGTTTAAAAGGTGTATAAAATGCAATTTGGTCATTTAAAAAAACACCTTCTTCAATTTTGGGGAAAAAAATACCACATTGGAGACTACCGGATGGAAGTTTACCATATTAAAATAAACACTCTTTTTAGCCCAGTAAATTATGATCTCTCTCAAATGCCTTGTGTGAGCTAGTTAATGGATATGACAATAACCACCCTACAGTGCATTTAGGGAGAGTGAAACTTATTTTGTTAAAACACAGGTGGAAATAAGCCACACTGAACAGTTATATGTCAGCAGAAAAACCTCCTGGAACTTTTCAGAAAGCAAAATGTGTTTATGTTAGTAGGTTCTGTTTTATCATAGAGACATAAATATGCATTTGGATACCTTATCCTTGCACAGTGCCAGTTAATAAAATAGAAAGGTTTAGTGGTGTATTTGTGTTGTAAATGTTAAATCACATTGAGTGCATCTACACATTCATTAATATGCCATAATTATGATACATTAAGTTTAGTACCTGTTATTACAGGTACTAAACAATGCGCCATAATTGGAACTACTGCGCATTAGCACGGATGAACCCTTTTTATGTGAGGCTTAATGCACATTGGACTGTGCATTCGTACATTAGCACAATTTTTGCCAGCCACGCTAATGTGCAGTAAAATTAGTCCAATGGACATTAAGTGTCTTGTGTAGACATGCCCACTAATTTTCATAATCTGTGTTTAGTATTTTTAGTATTTTTCTTGCATTTCCTACATACTTCCTACAAACACCTTTCAAGCCCAAATATGTAAATAAATGTTCTTTTAAATATAGTGGAAAGACTGGCAAAATGAAATCATGTCCATTTGGGATAGCATATATTCAAGTATAGTTTAATCAATCATAAGAATACTTATGAATAGTTTCAGAAAACTGGCCAGTCAAACTGAATGCTTACTGCCCACAACAAGATTTACAAGCAATGCTTTACTGTGCAATAGTTAGCTATTGCTCTAATTAAACTGACAGATGTTAAATTTTTAAAGATACCCAAATGTTTTAGTCTGAATAATATATTGAAAACTAAACTGAAGGTTCTGAAATTCTATCTTACTCCCACCTCAATATTAAAACCTTTGAAATAAAATGTATGCCCATACACATATCTAACTACCCACACACATATCTAATCATGTTCTCAGTTCTGGAATCTTACATTTCTTTTAGTAGTCTAATCCCAGACAATTATATGATTATTAAAAATACTGCATAAAAAAAATGTTCCTTAGGTAGGCTGGGGGGGAGTAAGAAGGTGAACCTCTTTCTCAGATGGTCAATAATACTTGGAAACTTTAATCCTCTTAGCTTGTGTTTAAAAAAAATGTTCCTGCTCTTTTTAATAGTACAAAACAGAAGTCCGTTTTAGAGATTAAGATTGAACATTCTGCCACCATCACTCATTTTGTTGAGTAGTACTTATACTGCAAGTAAATCCAGTGATTTTAAGGATACAATACATATATCAATTTGACTACTCAGTCTACATAAAGGTGACTGAGACTGGATTTGATTCAAGAGGAAGCTCTTGATGACTGGTGTGTTCTACACACAAACTCTGATGAATTTTTGGGCATTGCACGTTCCATTCTGGGGACAAATTAAAATATTTCACAATTCCTTGGCATCTGTAGAATAGTAAAATCTCTCCAGAGAGGATTTTCTTGTCCTGCCCAGTTTATATGCCTTACAAACAGGCAGTTAATACTTGGACAGTGACATTGTGGAATGACTTCCAAGTTTGATCATGAAAATGATATAAAATGTCTTGTTGCTGTAGTGAGCCTTTCCATGACTTACAGAGATGGGCCAGTTTCCTGCGTTAACCAGGAAAGATTCAAATGGTCAATTCATGGTAAAAGAAGTACAAGTCTATTGGCCAATGAGAGCAACTTAAGCCAGTAACTTTTCTCGCTACTATAGTATTGATGGACATGGATAAGTGACTGAGTGAAACACATTTTTCCGGGTTTATCTTAGTGCTGGCCTATGACCATATAGCCCATACAGCTGCTCAGTGCCTGCAGAGCATGTGTAAATTCAGTTCCATCTAGACCCACATCCTTGTTATTCTTTCCTGGTTCATTAGAGCTGGAAGACAATGGTTATAGAGTGTTGTTATGAGAAGTCTAACTCCACTAAGGTGGAAGGACTCTTCTATAAGTGAGGAGGGAAACAGATGTAGGTGAAAGACTGGATCCTGCAAACCCTCAGTCTGACCTTGGCTGGTCTGAGGAATTCAATATTTCAAAGCTAGGTAAGGAACAAGATGGATAACTCTTGCAGAGCACTTAGGTGCCCTGCTCCTTTAAAGAGTGGCAACTGTTAGGGAAAGAGTCTTAGCAGTGAGTGGGGAGTCCCAGTTTCTGGTTACCAGGGCAACCAGAGTGAGCTAGTGGCCCACATCTGCCAGTGGTCAGCTGACCGGAAGGGGCAGGGCCTGGCTCACATAAACCCCAGGGCTGAGGCCAGGATGGCAGTTCCCTGCCAGCAGCCAAGGGGGAAGGAGCTCCCCCAGAGCAACCAAAGGGGAGAGAGGCCTGACTGCAGGTATAGCCTCTGATACTGGTAAGGGACAGAGCACCCCTGGTGTGGCTTGAATGATGTTATAGCCAGGCAGTTTGAATTTATAACCCAGGGGCTTGTGTTTTATTTGCTGTTTAAGACCAGTGGTTTGGGTGAGGGGAAGGAGGAGACCTCACAGGGGACCCACGGCAGTGTACGGATCCCAGTGCCAGACAGGGCGCAGCAGTTGGGGGTGCACTGACCCCAGCGCCAGAGAGGGCACAGTGCGAGACAGGGCTGCAGACAGCCTTAGCACCAGGGAGGCGCAGTGCGAGACAGGGCTGCAGGGAGCCCAGGGAGGACCAGGGGGCCAAATTATAAGAAGGCCCAGACTGAACAACGTGAGTTCCATCTGTGAGGCTTGGGGCGTGGTAAAGGGGTGGTTGGAGCCACACATAGCCCATAAGGCTAGGGTGCCCCAAAACACCCATTGCAGAAGGGGACCCACAAGGGGTCCAGGAGCCCATGGGGTTAGAGACTGTGGGGTTAGAGACACAAAACCGTGTCCAAGATGACATAAAGGCAGCCTCCCTATTGTATATTAATTATGTGCTGGGCAAGAATCAAGGGTGTCCATTGGGCCAGCTTGGCACAGTAAGGGGGCCTTGGGGAGATCACAGCCATCCATCATGCTGTGACAATAACACTAGCATTGGATATTTATAAATTAACTAATCACTGAGGTCATGAAGGCTTTGGGTTAAAATAAGGCGTCTTTCCCATAAATAGAGTCACATTTTACATATGGAAGACAGCTTCACTGTGAAGTGGGTAAAGATCCTGTTTTGCTCCACAGTAAAGATACAGATCCGATATAGCCTAAAGTATCCCACACTCCTGGGATTTGGGTATTGGTCATTCAAATAAAAATGACAGAAACAAATGTTTTGAGCCTGAAGGCCCCATTTTATTTATGTTATTTTCTGGATGTTAACTGAGGGCACACCAGAGGCCAGGAAGAATTGGGGCAACCCAGACCCAGAGAAGGATCTTGGCTTGGGATATTTGGGACCCTTCTGAGACATACCTGGGGAGGATCTGGGAAGGAAGGGGATCCCATGCTTCTATCACTTAAGTATAGTATTGTTTATGTTGTTTCCTTTTTTCCCCAATAAAATTACCTTTGATACTCGTGGATCAGGTGTCATGACAACAGCAATATCACCTACTGCCACCTCATGGGACATGGGAAACAAGATGTCATCGATACAGTTCCAGCACCAATGCTTTGGAAGGAGCCCAGTGGCTTTACTTCATGAGTAACCTCTGGGGGGAATCCATAATAGCATCACTGAACCCTCCTCTATCTTCATAACACCAAAGAAGTGGCAGTCGAGTCAGAAGTGGTCCCCCCCAGGCTGCTCATGGATAGCCCCTTCAGGAGCTCAAGGTCTACCACATTCTGGAACCTGGCATCCTGGTATACCCAGTAACTCATATTACAAACTGCACGTGTACAGCAATGAGTATCAGATTTGGTGAACTAGCAAGTAAATGAACAAAGACCAAAACAGAAAGTTAAGTAATTACAAATAGGGTGACCAAATGTTCCAGTTTGGCCAGGACAGTCCTGGATTTCATAGGCCACTCTGGTTGACTGGTGAAAATTGAAAGAAAAGTCTTGGAATTGGCTGTTGCTGGCAGAAGCAGTCAGGCAGGCAGGGGTATGGGGTGCAGTTTGAAAGGTAGGTGGAACAGCATGGTGTACCAGGCAGGTGGGCAGGCAGGCACTGTTGCTGCTACTGCAGCCCGCCTATCCACCTGCCTGGTGCCACATACCACTATGACTCCCTGGCAGACTATGCCCAGTGCCCCTGCTCACCTGCCTCTGCCTGCAGCAGTGTTGCTGATAGGTGGGCAGGGGGAGCAGTGTCCCAGATTTCCTTAAAAATAAAACGGTCACTTTAATTGCAAAACAAATTATTCATGTTGTCATATATTATTTTATGACACATTCTTATGATATTAAATCCTCTGTACAAAACCCTCTCCACTTTTAATAATCCCAACATCAAGAACTGTTTTTTTCATTATGATGATGCAGCAAATTAACTAACCCTCTTATAACAAACACTCTCTTAATGAACTTTACTCCCTGACCCACAGATGTTCTTTATAATGAGGTTGTATTGTACTTCTAACTATCTAATACACTTCACAGTATACTAGCAAATGTAATGTTATGTTTTATACATATAATGAAATACTAATCCTATGAGTACTAAAAGAGAGCTCAGAGGAGTTAATTTTTCCTTGATTTTTAAAAGATAGATTACTCATTTCTTTCTGCACAGTAAACATGCATGTCACAGTTTAACAAGATTTACTTTGCATTCACCTACAAAAGAGTAGCTAGGCATATCTTTTCCCCCTCCCTTTCTCCTTCGCAAAGTACAGATGTTCAAAAAGCCTGAGGAGGAATCAATAAAAGTTATGCAGTTTCCTGTAGGTGGCCTAGTTTAGATCAGTAGCGAGCAGTTTACATGTTCAGACTCTGGGGGACAAAGCACACAGACTGCCTGCACTGGCCAAGGCCAGTAGGTTGGGGGCATTTCTACATGCCTCCCAATAAGCCCTGCAGGCTCCTGGAGCTGTTAGAGACTGCTGAACACAATCAATTGGCTGTTGAGCATGCACAAGCACACCCCCAACCCTCTGACACATCAATGCAGACCCTCCCTCAGACTCAGCCATAGTCTTTCAGAAGAGCCCCATTTTGAGTATCCTCCATCATGAGTTGCACATGCCTCTGTGCATGCCCATACCCTACCATGGCATCCTGCCACCTACACCCAAGAAGGGTGACCCAAGAGCTGCAGTGTGTCCTGCTTGTTGCTCTGAGTGACTTTCACTTGAGGCTGTGTGACACCACATGTACCCACCTGAACATGACATGGCAGCTGGTCAACACGGCATGCAGCTTTATGCCCCTAACCCAGCAGCCAGACATCCTCGATTGAGCCACCCACTGCACTCTGAACCTGACAAACGTTCTGGACTGGGACACCTACTTTCATGTGGCCGATCAGGATAAGGCCACTTAAGATTCTGGAGGTGGTGCCAGAGCACCCTGGCATCCGTGGAATCCTAAGCACCAGTTCTGGTCCTGCACCAGTCAGCACTGACTGGCAGGAGTGGATCATCTTGGGTACCAGGGATGATGAAGAGTGGGTTCAGTCCTTCCAACATGTGCCAGGCCACCTTCATGGACATTGTGACCCAGCTTGCCTCCCCATCATGTGCCAGACATCTGTATGTAGCCACCCCTCCCTCCAGAGAATCACTATCACCACCAGTATTCACCATCATGAAGCTGACCACTCCCCACAGATACTACTACATTGCCAACCAGTTCATCATGGGCAAGATTTTGGCCACAGACGCCATCTGGGAGATGTTCCTGGTCAATTGCTGCATCCACCTCATCAACCCGCAGGAAGTGATTGCCAGATTTTGCCATATGGGCTTCCCCAACTGTGCGGGGGCCATGTACAACACCCACATTCCCATCCTCTGCCCAACCCAGGCCACCCAAGTATTCATCAACCATAAGGGCTACTTCTCCATCATCCTGCATGGCATTGTCAACCACTAGGGCTACTACAGTTACCTCTTTGCTGGCTGGGCAGGGAGTGCCCATGATGCCTATATCTTATGCAACTCCCCACTTCCTCAGCTGATGGAGAGCAGGTGTTATGCTCCTGAGGTCCCAAATTTGATCACTGGAAATGTTGTCATACCTCCTCTATCTTCAGGAGCAGTGTACTCTGGGGGTGCCAGAGCATGGTGGCTCATGAAGCCCTATGGTGGGAAGGTGGACAAGCAGAAGGTCCAACCACTGTCCCAGCAGGTGCCACATGATGGTGGAGTGAGCCTTCAGCTGCCTCAAGGCATGCTGGCAGGCGCTCAGTGCATGCCTCAAGGTGGATGAGGAGAACCAGACATGATTCATTGCCACCACACGCATCTTCCACAACATCTGTGAGACTAGGAGAAAAGTCTTCCATGAAGCTCGGGCAGAGAAGGTACAGTGCATAGATCAGGCATACACAGCACAGGTATAGAGGAAAGGATAAACCCCCTCCCCAACTAACGTTGGGGGCACTGGCCTCACACAACAGCAGGTAGTCCAGATGCACAAAGCCTTAGATAACTTCCTCTTGAGGACCAAGCACCCTCCTTGTATGGGTAGGGATAGACGATTCTGAGTGCCTGTGTTCTGGCACTCAGCCATGCATCCTCTTCCCTGGGCTCCTCTGGCTCTGCATCCTGGGCAGCACTGCCCAGAACTCAGGTTGCCTGGACAACATTCCCCTTCCCCCTCCCTCCCTACTACCCCCCCTAGGGCAAACACTACAGTGTGGGGGCACTGGCATGAAGAAGAGACATGTCTCAGTTTAAAATGTTGCAGCTGCCAAACTTTTATTGTGTTTAATAAAGAAAACCTGTTGAGTATTGCCCGTGTCTCAGCTTGGTCCCTCTTCCTACTGACACACACCAGCCTCTGATCAAAATAGTAAACATAAAACATAAAGCCCCTGGGCTACAACATAAAAACTAGACTGTCTGGTCAAACAAAAATCTACTCCCTGCGAGGGAGCGGGGGAAGAAGGGCTCCACCAACCTCAGCAGTGACCAGGGGATGCTATCATGGCCAGAGTCCTCCCCTATGTCTGTCTGAGCTGAGTCCTTACTCCCACGGCTGCTGGAGAGAGACTGCCTTCCTGGCCTCCTACCTGGGCTTAAGAAGGGATAAGCCCTGCCCCTTCCTGGTCAGCTGGTTTTACCAGTTGTCCCGGCAACCAGCACCTGTGCAGCCCTGGTGACTGGCAGCTGAGCCTCCCCCTTTCTGCCACTAGGGGTCTCCCCAGAGCAGTCTCCGCTCTCAGGCACAGGGCACCTGAGTGCACTGTGACATGCATCTTCATCCACTTGATCTTGGCATGACACTGCTCCCAGTCCCTTTTGTGGCCCCATGCCTGCCTCTGCTGGACAATGCACTTGAAGACAGTGCACTTGTTCCAGTGCCCTTTCTGGAGCTGGTGCTGGGTCTCTGCCTTGCCCCAGATGGTGACAAGATTCCTCATCTCCCCATACTGCCAGTTGTGTGACCAGGGTTGGATAATAGAGCAGGAAAGGAAGGGGTCTTCCATGGTCCGTGGCAGTACCTGTGGAGTCTCAGCATCCAAGGGTGAATGAGGGTCTGGCTGTGAGGGGGCAGATGAAAGGTTGGAAGGGTGGATGGATGGAAGGAGCAACAGATGCACTTAGGAGCAGGTCCTGGCATATGGCTCTCCTCACTGCAGCTGGGTATTGACCCTACTCCAGAGTCACCAGGACTCCACTGATCAGGCCACCCTCACAACCCCAAATTTTCCAGGTGCTTCCAGCAGACATCCTATGATTTTGGCAATGCCCTACACTCCAGCTTGAAAATTTCCAGTGTCCTCTATCTGCAACAGAGAGGCAGCTGGCCATGCCCAACTTACTCTGGAAGTTTCCAGGGGCATAGCAGGCTTGCCTCAGCTTGGATGCTCAGTGACCTGCTCCACCCCACCAGCCCCTAAATTCTTCATGCCCTAGTACTCCAGGATCCTGTAGCTGTAGACTAAAAAAGAGTTGCAACAACCCAGGTGTCCATGGCACAAGTACTTGCTGATACTGGCTGAGCCAGGAAGGTCACAGAGTTGCCTCCATGCAGACCCAATCCCGATGTTCTGCCCCTTGTCACCCAAACCCATCAGAGGCAAGCTCCCCATGTCAGCTGCTGCTCAGGGAGAGGGTGTATAATGGGATCTGGATGGCAGTATGCCTGGCTCTGGCCTCTGAGATGTGGTGTACAGGAGCCAGAGTCAGGGTCCATGGGATGTGCCAAAGTGCAGAGGTTCTCCTGGGCTCAGTCTCAGATCTGTGTGTACATTGTGGGGTCTTTCATGACAGGGTATGGGGTCATGGTCCAGGAATTCAGGTGCCCAAGTCCCAGGGTTTGTGCAGGGGACACACACGTCCCTTTCCACCCCCACTGCCTATCTGCAGCTGACAGATGGCCAGAGAGAAAAGACAGGGTACGGGAGAGGGGCTTTGCTGGCTTAGCTTTGGGAGAGCTTGGGGATGGGGAACTAGTATAGGAGTTAGATGTACCAGTCTATCCTAGATCACTCTGATTTGAGTGCACATTGATCCAGGTCTATCTTAGCTCAGGCTCCACCATTTTTAGCCTGGTCTATGTGCATTGACCTTCTGTACTGTTATGAGTTCAGATCAATTTCCAATCACTTAGACCAGTGTAAGTGTAATGTCTATACCTGGCCCTTATGTCAGAAGGAAATTTACTGAAGTTAGATGTTCACAGTCAAAAACATTTTAAACATTTTGAAGAACAGACATTTTAACTCTGTAGTTAAGAAAGATTATTTGCATGAACTTTCCTCATCTCTGTTAAATTTGCTGCTTATCTTAGGAAGTTTATGCCATGGATCCTTTCTGCTGAACAAGTTGACTTTCTGCAGAAACAGGATCCAAAGCCTAATGGATAGCACACACTATAAAATTACTGAGATGTAAAATTTAATATTTTTCTACAAAAATGGAAGTTAAAGATATTAAAAAATACAAGTCTAAATAATACCTTGGCTGGTACACCGATGACAATTAGATAAACAAATTGGGCTTCCTTCTGCCAACAGAAAACCTGCTAGCCACAGGTCATTATAGGAGTGCCTAGCAAAGGAACAGTGCTCCACATCGTGCGTATGTCTGCCAGCGTGGGGTTCAGACGTGGCCTCTTATTCATAAACCACATACTCTTGCTGTGTTCTTTGTACCTTTTCCCTATTGCATAGCATAGCATAGCGAATCAAAAATCAGGATGGAGGCCACTGATGAACAATATTAAGCAGAACTTCCTGATCATCTCATTTTAAAAACACATTTAGCTTAAAATTAATTTTTCAATCAGAGAAGTTATAATGCAGAGTCTGCTCTCTGCAGCTTTTGACAGATATTTTAATGATATTACTATACTAGCTACAGCGTGATGGTTTTCAAGGAATTGTGTAGAAGAAATTAGCAATTCCTATTACACTAGAAAGCGTACCCCACTGGCATTAAACTTCTGGTGTTTCTGTCATGGATCTATAAGTACTTTTTTTTTAATAAAAGTATGATGGCTTGGGTGTCAAAAATGATTTAATTTTAACTTGCCAGTTACTCCCTTAATGCTAATAAAACATAATGAGATTCATAATAATTTCCATGTGGTTGATTATCATTATGTTATTCATAACTTGCTGCACAGTTTGCATAAACCTCATACATTCTCTTCAATTATAATTCCATCTGAAATAAATGTACATGTTTTTTATTTATTGGTAGCATCCTCCAAAATGTACAATGTCAAATGAGTTAACTTGTAATGCATCAGCATCATATGTGAAAGATTAATCACTTTCCTGAGATATCCCTTGAGGGCAAAAAGAACATTCATATACTCGATCGTATTTTGATTAGCTTTCAGAAATCCATATAAATTATCTATTTGAGGAAATATTTTAGGATCTACCAGGCAAGTCACAGAAACTTTGGAAACACAAAGTCATTAAAAAGGTCATACATCACACATATGATTTTCTGGTAAGAAGCCCTTTCCCTATATTTTGATATCTACCCTCTCCTTAAGCAACAATACCCTGAACTTGGTTGCTATTTTAATTTCTCTCGTCACTCTCCAGGCCGGCAAACTTCCCTTAGATGTTATCTTTTACCGCCCTTTTTCACCCTTGCAGTAGAGAATCCCTTATTAAGCAACCCAGTTAGAATACTGCTGATGTTTATTCAGTTAATGAAGCTGTGCATATAAATAAACTTCACAATTCCTTTTCAGCTTTTATTATATCCTAACAATTAAATTTCCTGGACCATCCCTTCTTGGGAAACATACCCATCCTTGTGTCATATCGGTATTACTGAAGGTACATGATGTTAAACTTGTTGAATTTTAACGTACATAAAGACCAGGCCCCTTCAAACTTTACTGTCTGATCACTCTACAACTGTGCATCAGCATATATTATGTATAATATTGTATGCAATCTGTATAATATACACAGTGTAAGATACACAATGATAGGAAGTCAGCTTACACAGAACTGGGATAATCTGGGCCAGGGCTGTCTACCTGCTGGCCTATGGGCCACATGTAGCCCCTGAAAGTTAGCATGCAGCCATGGACACCCAGTAGGATTACCACTGCCCTGGCACAATTCCTTCTTCAACAGTAGCTAGGTTTTTCCAGCTCCCACACCCTCCTCTGGTTTCTACTTCCTATCTCTGCTCCTAAAGGTGAGACAACACTGTGAGGGTGTGGAGTGCCCAAACTGCAAAAGTAGCAAGAGGACAGGGCACCTGTGCTACACATGAGGGGGAAGGGGGGCTAGGCTGCTCATGCTGTGAACAAAAAAGGAAGCAAGTAGGCTACCAACACTATAGGTGGGCATGTGGCTGGGAAGTGTGGGGGGGAGGAGGAGCTGCTGCATATTCACTGGGTTGGGAGCTAGGCTACACATGTGATGAGGAGGGAGCCAGGCTGCCCATGTTGTGCACATGGCAGGAGAGCATTATGGGATGCCACATAGCAGAGGAGAGCCTGATGTGGGAGAGCTCAGGCTGCAGAGAGAGCATCCCTAGGTCCATAGCCCACACTCCTGCCCAAGTGCAAGGGGCCTGGACCAGATGATCTATAAGGTCCCTTCCAACCCCTAACAAATATGAAACATTGCAGTCCCCAGGACTGTAGCCCAGGTTTCATGTATCCCGCCAACGGTCCAGAAGTTGGGCGTCCCTGATCTAGGCAAAAGCATGGCACTGAAAGGAAGACTGGAAGAGTACTTATGCAGATCATGCTATCTTCTCTTTTCTAATACAAATCTTATGTCAGAAGACTCTACCATTATCATATGATATTGAAACTGTACTTCAGATATGTCAGTACTGAACATGCTACCCTAGGTTCTATATCTAAAATTTAACACTTCTTCTAGCCCAGCAGTCTCAGATCCACCTTCCTCCTTCAGCCCACAATACCAAAACAGTAGTCTAAACCTTAATCATCTTGCATCTTTGCTGCTACTATAATCTTCTCATTCCCAACTCAGCTCCTGCAACCTTAACTTCCATAGACCATTCAAAGTGTTATTTGCAATCATCTTTTTAAGGTTCATCTACCCTGCCTTCCAATTTTCTTACCTGCTCCCTTAGCTCCATTCTTCCAGCCACTCAGAGCCTTTTAAAATGAGTGAAATATAAATCTAAATACACACATACATACATAAATGCTCATACTTCCTGTCTTTTAATTCAAACCCCTCCACTGTTAGGCATCTTTCTAAGCTCTTCTTCAGTGATCCCTCACAGTCGAGGATGTTTGTGTTCCATGACTGTCTTACCTGTGCATCCAAAGATGGCTGATGAGGCCTATCCAGAATTGACAAACCCTACCACAGCTCAGACCTGTGTTTCTGTGAGAGGTGGGTGGTGTTGGATTCTTGATTTGGTTTGTGACACACTGTTTCTGCCACTCCGCCTGTTCCATCTCCTGTTGTTGATGTGAAGTTTCAAAGTACTGAGATCTCTACAGTAGTCTCTTCCTCCGTTTGGGGCAGGTCTGGGCAACAGTCTTTCACAAGTTGACATTGATGTTGCATTTTTTTTTAATCGGCCTTGAGGACACCCCTGAAGCTCTTTTTCTGCCCTCCTCTTCAACATACATCTTGGCTGAGCTGGGAGAATGAAACTTGCTTCAGGAGCCTGGAGCCAGATGTCCAGATGACATGGGCAGCCCAACAAAGTTGATTGTCAGATGATCATTGCCTCAATGCTCTGGTGGTGGCGTTTGCTTTCAGGAGGACACTAACGATGGTGAGCCCCTCTTCCCACTGGATTCAGAGGATTTTCTGCAACCAATGTTGATAGTACTTCTCCAACAACTTTAGACGTTTCCTGTATGTTGTCCATGCCTCAACTCTGTACAACAAGGTGGGGATTACGACTGCTTGATAAACCATGACCATGTCACAACCTTCAAATACCATGCTTGGGTCGCCTCTGGCTGCAGGTCAGGAGTGAAAAGTCTGAGGGGGATGTGAGTTGAGAGTGAGGGGCAAGGGCGGGGCATTGGCTATATCAGTGCTGCTCAGCACCACACATCCTGGTGAGCAAAGGGGGTAGGGGCAGCTCTGATTTTTGTAGGACAAAATTTCAAAAGTAAATGCCAAAGTGTATAGATATTTAGAATCCATTTTATTATGATGATATAGGCACTGGTAGATTTCCGAACTGCTTTTAAATTGTAAATGCATCAATAAAGCATTGCCCAACTGATCTTTCACTATATAGTGGCATTTTATTCTAATGGCAAAAAACCCCCAAAACAAACATGTATTTGGGGTATTTTAATGATAGAATCTGTATTTCTTATCAGAAAAATTTCAATTTTTAAGCAGGAAACACCAGGATCTCTGCTGGTGAGACAAGTGGCAAGATCCAGGCAGAGGATCCTGTCCAGGGCCAGCACTGGGGACCCAGCTGGAGGGCTAGGCTACTGACAGACATTAAAAAAATGCTTTACTGGAAGAAGCAGAGCATTAGTTTGACTGTATAGCTTGCATGCTTCAGTGGAGCTTTGGGGCACTTTTATCTAGTACCTGATTCAATCATCTATTAGATAAAGGCATCAAAAAAGCCCCACCGAAGTGCCTGATCTATACAGATGTTCAGTGAGCTAGGTCAAACTAATGCAATGCTTCTTCTGGGCTTGTGGTGGGCTCAGCGCAAGGGTTTAAAGCACCACTGGGGTGGGTGCAGAAAGCAGCCCTAGTGATAGTATCTATTTTTTGCAGACATGAATTTGCTACATAAAGTTTTCTGGAATATACTGTAATATTTTTTTTAAAAAGTATTGCATGATCTTTACTTGCACCTGAAAATGTAAAAGAAACAGGAGAAAGGAAACCTATTTAACATTATTCAAGAAATTAGTGGTACTTTTACTACTATGGCATTATGCTGTTAAGAAGTAGGAATTAGCAGAAATCGTGGCATGGGATACTATCGACAGACTAGCTGAACGAAATGGCTGTTTAGAAAAATATAAACCTCTTCAATCAGAAGTTTTGGAGAGATAACTGGGGAGAGCATGGACATTGGACATATCTTAACTACTAAAACAATAATAAATTAAATTCTAGTTTACGTTATAAAATACTTTGCATGAATGTGAATACATTTTTTACTAAAGGTACACTGTACTATTGAATGTATGTCTTCACTGATTCAGTGACACATTGTGTCAGAAGGTAACTAACTAGTAGAGCATGAAATAAAATATCAATATTTCATAAGTCAAATTAAATAACTTGTATGGCATATGGTTGTAGAATAATGCTGAAATTGTAATGTTTTAAATGTAGTTGTTTTCCAAGTGGATTTAGAAGCTCTTTTTTCTAGCAGTACTGTGTGCTCAGCTTAGGTAATCAAACGAAAACCAGAAATGAAATGCACACAAAGTGTTCTGCACAGATTTTCTAAGTTAATGACCATAAACAAACTAAATCTTTGTTTATAGCTGCATATCAAAAAATGGAGAAAACGATCTTCTGATTGACATTAAGGATGCCAGCAATCTGTGCTCATTTTATTGTTATTTGCAAACCTTTGAAAGCATGAGCAAACATGCTAAGTGATGCTGAATAAAACCTGCTACTGGTTTACCACTAATTTCTAAGACAGCCTGGTGACCTCTGAACTTTTTCAGAATATAAAATTTTGGTTTGGCCAAACTGACAAAAAATTGTGCAAACTAATTTTTTTTAAGTGAAAGCAGCTAATCCCTTGTGAATTATATCATTTACAGAGCACAGGAGATGCATTTGAGAAGTGCTTCAGAACATCTGTTTTTCATTCTTACGATGTCCCTGGAAAAATTATTAGTAGCTTTAATCCTCAGTTGTCTTCTTTTGAAAATCTTGATTTAAATGACTGAGTCCAGTCCTTCAACTATTGCTCATGCAAAAAGCTGCAACAAGATTCCTCATAAATTCTACATCTCAACTTGTAGAATGACACCCTAACAGCAGCAGTGTTAAATGATGACTTTATTTGAAAACTCTAATCTGACAGTCCTTGAACTCTAGAAACTAATAATTTAAAGTTTTTATTTACTGATACACATCACACATTTTTAGACTGGATCCTTGGAGCCAAGTACAAAGAAGGTAATACAGTTTATTAAAAAATAGGTAAAAGTTAATTTTAGTGATTTTTCTCTTACTTTTATAAAGGAATTTGAAAGCACTTAATAAAAATACAAAGGATTTACACTAGTCATATCCTGACACTAATGCAATTTTAAAACTGCTTATATAATTATTGGAAAAAAATAAAAAATGTTAGCTATCCATGAAGCTAACATTGTGGGCACTGACAGATGTGGAATAAAAAACCAACCAAACAAACAAAAAAACCCATACTTTACCAGAAGCATCAGAGCATTAGTTCAAACCAGCTCCACTGCATCTGTAGAGTTCAGGTGCTTCAGTGGACCTTTATGGCACTTTTATCTGAAGCTGATTCTGCAGCACCATAAAAGACCCAGTGAAATGCCTGATTTATAAATATACTGGGTGAGCCAGGTCCAACGAAGGCAATGCGTCTTTTGGGCATATGCTGGGCTTAGTGTGGGGGTGCATAGAGTTTAAAGTAAAGCACCGTTTTGTTTTGTTTTTTACATCTGTAAGCAGACTATGAGAATAGATAGGGAATAGTGCATTATACTGTTACACATCTTTACAACAAGTGACTAGCTTTAGGCAACTGAAGTAATTACAGAAGATTTTTACTGAATAAAAAACGAAATGTTAACCTTTCAAAGGTTCCACTCCCAAACCAGGGCACTTCCTCCTTTCCCCCACTACCTTGTGAAACTTGGAAATCAGTGGCACCTTTTGAGAAAACACAAGTGTGAGTCTGATACAGGCATTTAGATCAAGAGCTATTAAGAGTATTTACAATCATCTCCTATCTTGTCT
Organism: Crocodylus porosus; assembly: GCF_001723895.1. NCBI lineage: Eukaryota > Metazoa > Chordata > Crocodylia > Crocodylidae > Crocodylus > Crocodylus porosus. Next base: position 27,213,844 of record NW_017728951.1, on the reverse strand, counting down.
CCCCTGTTAGTACTAAACCACAGTTGCAGTGCAGAACCACAGGAATCACTGATTGCAATTTGAACCCAAAGGTCTAACCTATCATTACAACAATTGCATCTTTTCCTTTACCTGTCTTTCTCTCATTTCTCTGCAAAAACAGTTGGTTGACTGAAGGCCATACCCTTTGTATAATGTCTGTTACTAATGACCATCATCTAATCCTAGGGCACCTATACACGTGACACATGCCTGCTTGGATGCATGCTAATTAGCACACACTCAGTTAATTGACTCTGCTGGAGTGCGCTAATTAGCATGGTCCATCAGCTTCCACGTTACATGTATTCAGCACCCCTGCACTTCAAAACAGCAGTGGTGACACTTTAAAGCTTGTTGAATCAGCTTTAGTTAAAGCTCTCCACCCACACCCCCATTTTGAAACATGGGATGCTGAATACATGTGATGCTGCAGGTGCTTTAGTAAGAGCAGCTCTCAGAGCCGCTCTAATTAAAGTGCCTCCCTGTAGCAAAACCCCCAGGTTTTTCTTTTTTCTTTTTTTACTTCAAAATATGACATCCCCTTTTCCCCATCATTTCTGCCTTTTTCTTTCCCCGCCTCTATTCCCTATGGGTATATATATAAGAAGTTATAAATTAATTTGAAACCCTGTGTACATAAGTCCCCTTTCGTAGTAACCATGAGCTGTTGTAAATAGTGTTCTATTATGTTTGTATTGATTTTTACTGTTTTATATTGCGTTTATATGGTTTAGGCCTATGTCTGTAAAGTAACGTCAAGTAATGTCAAGTTTCCATTTTGTATGTCAAGCTTCCATCTTGTATCCCCTGCCCTATACAATATGTTGCAACTATGACTCATACCTACCCTACCTTTGTAAATTGGTTCCTGAATGAATGGGGATGAATGAAGGTGCTTAAGAGATAATGGCAGTTGGTCTAAAAATAACTCCCTCTGAATGACCGAATCATCAACTCCATGACCCAACCATCACCCTGCATTGACCCTCTGGGGCTCAAGATTTGGAAGACAAAGACTGATACAGAAACCAGTCAACACACCATTACAGACACCTGAAACTGCATGTGCTAGCTGGGAATGTACATGCTTAGTACACCAGGGGCTGACTCTTGCCTGGGCATGCCCCTGCCACTAGGGTCATAAAAGGTCTGCCCCCTATAAAAGGGGGCAGTGAAGACAGACCCAGTGGGATGCCCTTTTCATCTGGACCAGCACCGTGCCACACCACCTACTCACCGAGAGGCCCTGCCAGCAATCTGCCCCCGGACAACACCTTGCTGGAGAAAACCCCAACTGGCCATTCAGGATCAACCCATAGCTCAGGATAGGTAGCTATCACCCACCTTCCTTCCTCAAGCAAAGGACTCTGTCCCCACACACCCTTGACATCAATCCCTCCAGCAAGCCTTTTTCTCTTCCGCTACTTCTGTGTGTGTGTGTGTGTGTGTGTGTGTGTGTATATGTGTGTGTGTGTGTAAACCAATAACTTCATGGGGCTGTGTAGTGTGTCTGTTTAATAAACCTTGGGTTTTTGTCTCATTGACCACCCAACCCTCCTCCTCAATCTCCCAGCTTTCTGCCCCTCTGCTTCCAGCCCCAATGTCCCAGCTTTCTGCCTCAGTTTCCAGCCCCAATCTCCCAGCCTTTTGCCTCTCTCTTTCCTGGCTTTCTCCTCCTTACCACTGGGCTTTTTCTCTTGCTTCCACCCCAGCACCAGTGACCTCAAGTAATCCTGGGGCCACCTGACCTTAAGTAACCTCAAGCCTCAGTTCCTCAGTCCAGCTTCTCTCTAGTCTACCAGTTCTAATCCCAGTCCCAGCAACTTTCACTCCCTACACTTTCATGGTCTCACCTTAACCTTCCCCCCAGGTATCCCAAGTATAACAAGCACACACATACACACCATTCCATCCAAGTTAGGAACCTGTGTGTATGTGTAGGTGGATGGTATGTGTATGAACTGGTGAATACACACACACACACATATATATGTCATCGTGTGTAATATATGAATTAGCAATCCATATGTGTGTATTGGGTATGCGGGTGTTAGTAACTGATTTTGGCTAATTTGTGTGTATGTGCTTGAATTGTAATGTGTTTGTGTAATGTGTGTATGTGCTTGAATTGGTGGTAGGTATGCATGTGTCTACGCTAGTAATTTTGGATGTGTGTGTGTGCCTGAGGGTGCATGTGCCTAATTGATTTGTGTGTGTGTGTATATGTGCAATTGTGTCATGCCCTCCTGTCTAATGGCATGATATTGAGATCCTGAGCATTGGCCTGACCCCACAGGGCAACGTCCCCACCTCTCCACATCCCAGAGCATGTGTTTAAAGACATACTTGCATTTCAGAATTACCTCTGGTTTAAGACACAAAGTCTAAACAGGAGTTAGGCTTGACTACTGTGGTGTGAATTTGAATATGCTAAGAGTGCCCTTCTAGAATATTATACTGTATATTTTCACATACAGTAAAATATATATATATATATATATATATATATATATATAACACAGATCTTAAATTTTATTTGCAATATGAAACATGTTTGTGAAAAAGTATGGTAAATACCCTTGTTTATCATAAGGGCATTGGAAAACTGAAGGTTTTTCTTACACAAGTGGCTGTTCATGTGTATTTAGTTTGATAATTATATTCATGTTTTAAACTGCCTGTTTCTTTAAAATTCTTCTCCCTCAGCTACCTATTTAATTTATATTATAAAAAGTGGACAGATAGAAAGACACACAGAAAATAATGCCAACTTTACATATGAAAGAATAAATGAATGTCTGCAAAAGACATTGTGCAAAATACATCTATTACTCCAAATTTTAGTAATATTTAAATATAATTTGTTATATATGAATAAGGTAAACGTTGTTGTTTTTATCTACAAAAAATCTTTCTTGCTGAAAGTGAAAAACAAACACTCAGGATCAATAACTGACCCCTGCAGTAGGCATGCTGGGACATATTGTAAACATAGCATCAGGTCATTTGTTGGTGAGGGTAGTCTACCCAATGTGTTAGAAATACAGGAATATGGCCAGAGCAAATGTCCTGCATGCCTGGTCAATCTTCTTGTACACAAGCTGTAACTTGAAAAAGATGACATTAGACAAAAAACTTGACAAGTGCACTTATCGTTTACCACCCATGATGATTCAGTTCAGTTTGTTACTGACAGCTATAATGCTTTCCGTCATAATATGATTAGGTTTTGCCAATTTGCAGTGGGTGGGTGCAGTTCTGTTAGTAAGCAGAAAATTCACAGATCTTTCTAAGCTGCCTACCATGTTTTCCACACATACAGCTATTATGCTGCTTATGCCTTAGAATAAAGCACTGAACTTCTGTGTCTCTCTGTAAATTATTCATCTTGCTACAGTATACTGTGAGCTTTGGGGGTATAAAAACCAGAGTTTGGCATTTTATTTCTTGTTAAACACTTGATTTATTGTATTGCCAATGGGCTTTCTATTTGAACCAAGTATGCCAACTGAGTATAGCACATACTGCTGACAAAAGCAAGAGTTAGAGCCCTAATATTTGTGTACAGTCTCAGTGGGAAAGAAATGTGCATGTAAGAGTACAATAGGAAGAAACAAGAAGTTAGGACATATAGTAAAAGAACAAACCCAATAATTAAGACAGCTGAAAAATTGGGAAAAAAAATTGAAAACATAATGTAAGACTTAAAGTGCTGACAAAGCAAATTATAACTACTCAGAAGGGAATCAAGCAGTGAAAAACCAGATTGCTCTGAATGCAAGGTCTGCCAAGTAAAAGAGATGCCAGTACAACCATGCCAAGTCATGAACTGCAAAACTTTGCTGAGAATGACACAGGATTCTGTGCAGGTCAGAGTGTCACAACTAGAGAGAGTAAAACATGAATAGAAAAGTGGAGCCAAGTTTCAGTTTTAATAAAATTCTAGCCTGAGTCCAATTTTAACATAATATCTAGAAAATGCATAATGCCAAGATGTATTAAATGCATCAAAACCAGTTAAATTTTACTCGGTGGAAAGTAAGGAGGGCAGTGAACCAAATCCAAAGTACTCACTGAAGAAAAGATAGAGCCTGCATTCAAATAATGCCTGCTCATTTTTACCAGTTCATAATTCCTGTGTGGGGCAGTAGTATTCCAAATCATTTTAACAATCCTACCCTGCTTAATACAAATGCTCTACCAATAATATGAAGTTTGCTTCTGGGATATCTTAAAATTAAATCTGAGCATATTTTTGTATCTTAATATACATTTCTACTCTGAAAAGTAACTGTAATAAAACAACATTTACCAAGAGAAAGGCTGCATATGTATTCAGTACATTAGCAGATTTTAGTAGAATGGTATAGATTATTGTTTTTTTCTGTTGTTTCTACATAGGCAACACAGAAGAGAAAGAGAGAAAGCTGAATGTCTACATTGTAAACCAAAGGTGCAACTGGAGCTCATGTAAACATACATCACCTAGCCTTAAACTGCCTGAAGTAGGTACTGATAGTAACGTAGCTAATCAGAGAACAGTACACAGGCTCTCCACACATTTATCTGGTTTAAAGTCCAGGCTTCCATAGTTACCATTACCAGTACTCAAGTTAGCTTAAAGCTACCTAAGTATTCTCCTATCCCTGGTCACCTACCCCACAAAGCAGGGCTTTGTGCTGGTTTAGGTATCCCCACTCTAGCTGCAGTCATGCCTGTGTATTGCCCTGAAGACTTAGCCAGAGACAACTGGATTCTCTACCCTTTTGCTCATCCAACAACAGTGGTTATTTTGTACCTGTGCAACACCCCCGCCCCCCCTCCCACCAATCAGCCCATTAGGGAAAAGGGGTCTGGTCTCTGTATCCCTGCAATAGAACCAGACTTCACACTGCGCTGTGGAGTGACAGGTCCAGGGTCTTTGTCCTTGCAGCAGCCCCAGCCCCAAAGTGTGCCATGGAGTCAGAGCTACTTTGGGGAGACAGACCCTAGATCCCTTCCCCCACAGTTCCCCCTGGTTGTGCAGCCCTCCTGGTCAGTCATGGGCAGATATGGGGGAAAGGAATCTGGGCTCTTTGTCCCCACAGTAGCCCTGGATCTGCAGTGTGCCCAGCTGAGGTTGCTGCAAGGACATAAACCCCTTTTCCCACAGCTGGCACACCACAGGGCTGAATCTCTCTCACTGCAGCAGCCCCTGTATCCTTTCCCCATGGCCCCAGCCAGGAGCCAGAGCAGCAGTGTGGAGAGAGACCTAACACCCACCCCTTAGCTGGCTGCAGCCCACCACTGGCTGGAGGGCAGAGGTGGGGCTGGGATCAGAAGCTGTCAGTGACAGCTGAGGTGGCAGGGCCAGCCCAGTGCTCAGGCAGAGCAAACAAGCTCTGTTCCACCCCCACCCCCCCACCAGGCTAGAGCATACCCCTACATAACACCACCTGAGATGGTTGTGATCATGCTCAAAGTTAACCTACAATGGGGTCTGGCACAGACATTTCATAAAGTGCTCTAACAAAAAGCACTTTGGTCTAATATTTTATCTGTTGATGGTTAATTTACAGCATGATTTGCCATTTTTAAAATACTCTAAGAGCCATGAACATCTGTTCAGTTACAGCGTTAGAGCATTTTCTGTGTGCTTAAAGTATAATAGGTGTAACTTCTCTACCTAGCCTAAATCTATAAAAGGGATCCCCTGCCTTCATCTAGATATGCTACAGAGGTGGGCGGATGAGAATAGGATGGAATTCAATGCAGACAAGTGCAGGGTACTGCACCTAGGAAGAAGGAACCTGCAACATACCTATAGGCTGGGGAACTCCCTTCTCAACAACACAGTGGCTGAAAGGGATACTGGAGTCATTGATGACTCCAGGATGGACATGAGCCACCAATATGAGGAAGTGGTCAGTAAGGCTAACTGCACCTTGTTGTGCACCTACAGATGCATCACAAGCAGGTCCAGGGAGGTGATCCTTCCCCTCTATGCGGCAATGGTCAGGCCACAGTTGAGTGTCCAGTTCTGGGTACCACACTTCAAGAGGGATGTGGCTAACCTTGAGAGGGTCCAGGGGAGGGCCACTCACATGGTCAGGGCGCAGCAAGGCCATGCCCTACAAAGATATACAAAAGGGCCTGAATCTATTCAGCCTCCACAAGAGAAGACTGAGAGGGGATCTGGTGGCCATATATAAACTCACTGGGGGGACCAGTGGAAAATAGGTGAGATTCTGTTCCCCTGGGCACCACCTGGGATGATAAGGAATAATGGTCACAAATTGATTGAGAGTATGTTTAGGTTTGATATCAGGAGGCATTACTTTACAGTTCAGGCTGCAAGGCTCTGAAATGGGCTCCCAAGGAAGGTGGTGCTCTCCCTTACCTTGGAAGTTTTCAGGAGGAGGTTGAATAGATATCTGGCTGGGGTATTATGATTCCAGCACTCATTCCTGCCCAGGGCAGGGGGTTGGACTTAATGATCTGTTCAGGTCCCTTCTGACCCTAGAAACTATGAAACTTTAGCATGTAATAGTGAGAAAAAAATCACAGAAAAAATAATACTGCACTGGATCCCCCGCAAGGACTGAAGCAGCTTAATGGATGTCTTTCTCCAACTCTTGTAGTTTGATCTTTGTTTACATATTAAGACTGCTCTATATGCATCCCAGAGAAACAATTCCCCACCACTGTTTTTATAGCAAAAGGAAGTAAAAAATAATTTAAAAAGATTTTTGGATGCTATGGCAGAGTTTGACTTACTAAGCAGAAAATTAACTTGCACAATATGGTTGTGCTTCAGACAGTGAAAGGAGGGAAAATGAAGTACAGGATGACCACTCGCGTTAAATGAACTGCCTTTAGAATATCAACCAGCTGGAAAAAAGCTAACTGGGGATTTCAGATTTAGAAGTGACATAAAAGGCTAATAAGAAATTCCTAATGGACCACAAACATTCTACGCAACACAATGAATAGGGTAATGCAGTCTGATGTGGAACTGGATCATGAGTGATAGTTTCTGCATGATAATTACCTGATTCACTTTTATTTTCTATTTTGGGTCTTGCAGACCCAACAGAGATAACAATTTCTGTTTTACAAATTGTGTCAAAGCTACAATTTTATTCTACTTGGGCAGGGGTCCTAGTTAAGGTTGCAGTGTACTTCCCAGAAAAACATATTGCTTGCAGTCACTCAGTTTCCCGTAATTTTGGCCCATTTTGCTGACATTTTATGAAGTTTGAGACCAGCTCTTTAATATGCTGAATGAATCAGCAGTAAACTGCAGCAAAATAGTTTTTAATCAACCAAGTCACTGTTAGCGAGTCAAAAGTAACACAGGTTGCCATCCATGTGCGGAGTCCTGCTTTAGTAAAATCTTTCTTCCCTTATTTTTCTCCCCAATACTCTTTTAATAGTCCTGCACATCTCTGCAAAGGATTTGGAAGTATAACATATTATTCTCTTTTGCATTAGAGCTTGTGGTCATGCCCTGCTTATTTAGGCCCTTCACCCATTTTGAATGGAGAAAAAAGGAAAAAAAAATACTTTACTACTAAGCCATGGGAAGCAATATTTCTGAGGGGGAGGGAATAGCAATAGCAGCTGACATTTGAAAGAAATTTAACAGGAATATAGCTCTCAGTATATTCTTCATGTCAAGTTTCTAAATATTCATTTGTAAAATGTAGGAAGTAGAGGTGACTGTAGTAGAGCGAGGGAGAAGAAAGTTGTGTACCCCTACGCTGTCCCCAGCTGTTCTCTGCAGTACGGTGGGGAAGAAAGAGGCTGCCAGTTCCTGGGTGAGAGAGAAAGCCCAGCCCAGCCCAGAGGGAACTAAGGGAAGCCCCAGGGATATATACTTACCTAAGGGGCAGCTGACTGTCAGCTGGCAAAGAAGCTGGCAGATTGGCCACTGGGGAGCTAAGATGCAGCTGTGGAGATTGGAATCGAGAGGAGGGAAAGAGAAAGTGAAGCTACCAGGCTGCAACACTTCTGGACGGGGAGGGGGTGGGGAAGAACAAGTGGTAAGAGAAGCGTAAAGGCCCTTGTTCTTTTGTTGGATTTATTTCTGTTGTAAGACCAGTGGGTTGTAGAGGGAGTGTAGAGGTGGTGGAACTCCCAGCCCTTGCGGCCCTGCTCAGACTTTCAGGACACCCAAACCAGCAAGTCTTGCCATCCCTTAAAGGGACAGGCCCTGATTTTGAACTGTTTTGGACTGTAACTACAATGAGTGTAAATCCTGCCTATAAAGGGATTACACATCATTCACGGTGAAATTCCTCATGTTCTGTAGATTAAAAACTCAATATCAAGTTGTGGTGGGCAAGTAGATACTAGTGGCAGCAACACCCCTAGGCCAATGTCAGTCTGGGTAGTGCCCAGTCAAGGGCACCTTCCCTGATGCTGCCACATTTAGTGCATTGGCTGGGAAACCATAAACTCTGCTGAGATGAAGGCAGCACCAAATGCTACAGGGAGCATAGATACTTGGCAGCAGATGTAAGAGGCCAAGCTGCAAATCTTGCAGGGGCAGCAATGACAGATAGTTGAAATCCAGTATATAACAAACCCCACAAGCTGCTGTTTCCCTGACAGCTGGCTTTAAATGAGAAAATGATGGAAGCTGCTTGGGCACCAGGAGGAAGAACAGAGGAATTCTGCATGGCTGAAACGATGCACGGGTAAGACCCAGAGGCATCCCCTGAGGTGTTTCAAAGGATGGCCACAGGTAGAGATAGGGATAGAGCCAAGTGGGACTATCAGTTGGGTCCACTACTAAGAGACTAGGCACAGACAGCATGCAGGGCTCTATCATAAGAAGCCGGGGACTACCAGACAGTGAAAGCAATGATCTTGTACCACCTGGAGGTATCCGCAAAAAACTATATGTTGAAATTTTAGAAGACAACGATGGACAAGAAGTGGCCCCGAGCTGTACTACAGATACTCCAGTACCTGGCACACAAGTGGCTGACTCCTGAAAAATGTACCATGGAATCGGTACTGGATATAATAGTGCTAGAATAATTCATCATGGACTTGGAAGAAGGGACCCAACAATGGGCGTGTTGGCATCTATTGCAGTCAGTGGCAGAAGCCCTGAACATGGTAGAGGCCTACGCTGAAGCGGAAAAAGGTGCAAGACAAAAGAAGAGCCTAAGCTTGGATATTTCTGTTAGTTTCTCCTCTCCTCACCATCATTCTATCCCTTTCAAAAGAGGGAGGAAAGAATGTTAGAAATTAGATCCAAAATTCTACCAATAAACAATAAAGTAGTTCAGGAACAAATCTCATGAAACCCAAATGATATATCCTTTTTAAAAGAGACTTAGTTCATAAAGAAATCTTTAAAAAAATAATCTCTGTACATGTATTTCCTGAGACAGTCCAAAAGTATATTTATTATGCCTGCATAAGTTTTAACATATATGGCAATGACACTCAAAAAAGTACAAAATACTACATGTGTGAATAAAGCCATTAAAAAATTAAACTAGTTTGAATTTCACAAGTTAAAAAATTTCAGAAAGATCACATAACCATTTAAATGAAGTCTACTGTAATTTATATGCACAATGGATAAAAAAGACTTTAACTTTCCAAAGTTCAACTTTAAGCTTTAGTAGATTATTAATTATGTTTACACTGAAAAAATTGGAGCCTTTCTTCAACAATAGAATAATTAATTACAGAAGAGGTCTGTCAGTTTCATTTCATAGTAAACTTGTTCTTTAAATATCTAAGTAGATCACTATAAATTTAAATTATTTTAATTATTGTTAGATTTAAATATTATTATTTTTAATTTTGGGGCATAGACCTGCTTTAAACCAATATAAAATAAAATTAGAACAGTATATTCCCGTTCTTATCAAATGTGCAGTACATTAGTCTTTTTTTTCCAAGTTTGGATGAGAAACCTAGCATTTATAACCACAGAAAGTTCATCAGAATTGGTCTCATATTGTTAAATGGTTATCTTTCATAAAGCTTCACACAACCACTCAATCCTATCAAACAAAAGTAGAACCCACAACCTCCCTTTCTGTAAAAGACGTCCAAATATTTGCAACTGCAATAGATGATTTTTTACAAGTCCTACAAGATTTTACAAACTTACTGTATCTTGCTATAGATAAGACTATGATTTTCAAAAAAACGTAAGTTTGGAAAATACTGCTATAGATTTATTAAACTGACTACAGTAAAATGCATCACCATTCATCTCTCTAAATCTGAAGCATTTAATAAGTAACTGTCTGATCTTGCAAATTGCTACTTATAGATGTTTGCTTTTAATTACACCTAGTCACGTGAATAGGAATTTCCTAGAGGATTGGGACTTAAGTCCTTTCATAGATTTTCATAGACATTCAGGCTGGAAGGGACCCCAAAGGATCATTGTGTTCAGCCCCCTGCCCCAGGGGCAGGAAGTCAGCAGGGATTATAGGAACCCAGCAAGATAAACATCCAAATGTGTCTTGAAGATGTTCAAAGTGGGTGCTTGAACCATCCCCGGAGGCAGTATATTCCAAACTTTGGGGGCTCGGACAGTAAAGAAGTTCTTCCTTATGTCCAGCCTGAATCTGTCGCAGTGGAGTTTGTAACAGTTCAATCTTGTCATCCCTTGGGGCACTGTGGTGACACCAGTGGTGCTCTGTATGAGTACAGTACCCTATCTACTTGCAAGAAACCTCAAAATTGGAACTTAAGTCTAGATAATTAATAGAGCTGTGCAAAGCTTCAGTCCCTGATTCAATCTGGCAGACATTCAGCCCTATTTGGTGGCCAAAAATCCAAATCCAAATCAAATCAAGAGACCCTTTAATCTCTCTGAATCAAATCGGAACCCTCTGAATTGATTCGGAGAGATTCAAAAAGATTCAAAGATTCGGATATAGACACAGCTTTAAATGTTTTTTCTACATACCTCAAGGTACCAGGTGGCACGTCAATGCTGCGGTGATGGAGTGGATGGAGTGTTCCACGGAAGTGCAGGGGGGTCCCCAATGCACTTGACACAGACACGGAAGTAGACCTGAAGCACTTCCAGTCCACTTCTGGGTCGGCCAGGGAGCATGCTGGGAGGCACCCCCGTGCTCCCCCAGCTCAGTGACTGGTGCCTCATAGGTCTGGGAGGTGACCCTGTGACCAATTGCTGAGCCAGGGGGGCATGCAGCATGGCCCCCAGCATACTCCCTGGTGGACCTGGAAGTGGACCAGAAGTACTTGTCACCATTCTCTGCCTGCTCCATGATGGTATGCAAGCAGTGGTTCTCAGTAATGGATCTATCACAGACCCCTTTGGCTAGAATGGGAGTTAAGCAAAGCCGCATCATCACTCCAGCACTCTTCTCAATAATCCTTGCCATGATATTACATCTGACCACCAACAAGCTTCCAGCCAGAGTAGAACTAAACTACCCAATGGATGGTAAACTGTTCAACCTCAGCTAGAGTACTTCCAGTCCACTTACAGGTCCACTGGGGAGCATGTGGGCTCCCCCCCACCAGAGCCCCATCCTCAGTTCGGTGATTGGCCACAGGGGGACCCTGGGTGCCCCCCCAGACCCAGGAGGCATCAGTCACTAAGGCAGGGAGGCACAGAAGGGACACTCCATCTCCCCCAGCATCGCAGCATTCATGAGCGGCATGGTACCTTGAGGTATGTAGAAAAACATTTAAAGCTGTGTTAAAGTCCAAATCTCTGAATCTTTTTTAATCTGTCTGAATTGATTTGGAGATTCAGTCACCAAATCCGGCCAAATCTCCACTGAATTGAATCAGGGACCAAAGCTTCGCACAGCCCTGCTCTATTTTTTTTTTTAAATCCCCTTCAAGGTTCACACAAGCTTCTAATTATGTAGCCATCTGAAACAGCCTTGCTTTGTTAGGGATGAAAGGGAAATTACATGTAAAAATGTCAAGCAACATACCATGGGTATCTCAACACATGTAGGGCAAAAGGAATCATGGTTTGAAAAGAGTTAAGCTAAGTACAGATAGTCAAAAAGGCTGAGGCTGAATCAATTCAATCTTTGCATGTTAGTTTAAGCTGCACAGATTAAACTGATAAGCAAGTGAACAGCCATTCACTTTTGATTCCACAAATGCAGCTACTTGCCTGCAGTGGCCCAGGCCAGAAGCCAAGGGGTGCTAGAGCTTGCCTCCCTGATCAGCTGGAGCAGACAGCTTAGGCCAAGGCTAGTCCTCCCACCCTGCAAAGTGGGGTTTATGGGGAGGTGCAAAGGATCCTGAGATGCTGGAAGACTGAGTTAACTTGAATCTCGAGGGGATCTGGGACAGAAGTTTGATAAACTGATTTAACCTAAATCAGTTAAGTCTGATACTACATCCATCCATCCATCCAGGTTTATCTTAAACCTGTTTTAGCCATTTTGAAAGTGGTTTAAGTACACTGAACTTCTGTTGTGTTACAGATATGAACTGGCTGCCAATCCCTTATATTGGTTTATGTGTAATATCTGTCCCTAGCCCCAGTGACAATATTTCCAAATAAGGGAATATTTCACATTAGAATATCACATAAAGTAACATTATCTTCCTGTCACCATAAAAAATCCTGACATTGCCCTCAACATCTTGCATTTTGTACATAGTTATAAGACTGCAGCATGTACTTTTTATGAAGAAAGTTCAGGTAGCCGTGTACTGACCTGACAAAAATATGCCTCAGTGTTTTGCTGACACTCAAAGGAGTATAGAATAGGGTAGAAAATGTCAGAGTGGATAAGAGATGTTTAAAGACTTTGTATCCTTCTCAAAACTAACAAATTAAGTCTTAAAATAATTGAGAATTCTGTGAGACTACAAGTGATAAGGGTTAGAAACAGAGAATGAATATGCTTCCTTCTTCTATTGCTTTCAGTCAAGTTTTGTGCAAGTAAGTAGCATGCGTCAGAGCAGAAACTACTTACTTTTATACCCCACTCTACTTCCTCTAGAGATGAATACGTTTGATACTCAGTGAAGTGAGGGAAATTTGATAGGTGAATAAGAACAAATAATTCCCTAAAAAATGTCAGTTTTCCCTATGGAAATGATCCATTAAAAAAAAATGAACAAAACTTTTAATGAAGTGGATTTTAGAATACATAATAGCAGATGACAATTCCTAACTCTTTTATAATAACACTTTTTGCTATGGCTTTTTGACAGAGGCCACAGTTTGTGAAGAGTCCAGCTGAGAACAACAAAAATGATGAGGAGTCTGGGAGGCTTATACAGAAACATGAAAGAACTACAGTTATTTAGTTTGAAAAAGAGAAGACAGAGAGTGGATTTTTGGCCTCTAGGAAGGTCTTTAACCTCTAGGAAGATTACAGAGAGGATGGAGATGGGCTTTGGTGTATGACTGTAGCAGACAGGACTAAGAGCAATGGCTTTGAGCTGCAGCAGAGTAAATTTAGGTTGGAGATTAGGAGGAACTTTCTGACTATAAGAGTGGTAGGGCATTGGTTACCTAGGGAAGTTATGGAATCTCCATGCTTAGAAACTTTCACAAGCAGGTTAAACAGATGCTTGGCTGGGATGGTTCAGTCAGGGATGATCCTGCCTTGAGCAAGGAACTGGACTAGATAACTTTGTGAGGTCCTTTCCAGCTCTATTTTCCTATGGTCCTATGTATAGCTATTCTATTTATACCAGGGGAATTTCTGTTCTCCTGGTAGAAATAAAAAATGTGAAAATGTTATGCTCTTTCTTCTGGACCAAAAATAGCAGTTTTGGGACAAAATCAGTCATCTTGAACCAGGTAAAAGTTGGCTGAAAAGAATTTCTTCCAGGGAGGAATGCATACTTACACACACTCTTCCACCAGGTAAAGCCAGGGGAAAGGCTCCCCTTCCCTCCAAGACCAGAGTCTTTCTGATCTGAAGAAGTTTCCCACTCCCATAGACTGGGAAAGAAGAGGGTGTGCAGCTGCTAGCTGCTCCTCAACAGTTCCTCATCCATTTGGATTCATAGTGTGACAAGTAGGCAGGAAGGGTTGGCATAGCTGCTCCCTCCATTCAGACACAAGGACATAAGAAGGGGCAACAGCACTACAAGTCCCCTGCCCATTTCTCACACTGGAGCTGCTGGAGTGGGAAGCAGGCTGGGGACTTGGTCCCACTGCTCCTCTCCCTCCCATTTTGTGAGGAGCAGAGCAGCAGCCATTGCCCTTTGCTTTTTTCCTAAACTGGGCACTTCCCAGTTTGCAGAAGGTGCGGGGGGGGGGGCTTTGTTGACTTCTTCTGGCTTCGCTTTGCACCTGCAATCACCCAACTGGGTAGCAGGAGCAATGATCTGAAATCCAGCCAAGCTGGGCTCAGGCTCGGGGAAAGCCTTCCTTGGGACACTAGTGTGAGGAATGGGGCGGGTACTTTGGCTTGTTATCCTGGGAAGAGCTTCCCAAAGCCCAGTTCCTGGGCCCATCAACTTTCAAATCATCACAGTTAAGCAATGCTGGTGGCAAAGGGAAGCCAGCAGGCCAGGAACCAGGCTTGGGGAAGCTACCCGCCTGGACAGTGAGCTAAACCATGACCCCACGTCTCACACTGCCCAGGCATGTGCAGTGGGCAAGGACTTTGCCATGGGGCTCAGTCTGCTCAGGTCCACTTGCCTGGAAATCAGATCCAGGGAGTTGAGTTGTCCCCTTCCTGCTTTTCACTCCAAAGTCTCCAGAGTCTAAAGCAGACATGGGATTTTGCCTGACTGTTCCCTCTGCTACCCGAGGCTGGGAGCAAAGCAGAGGAGCAGGCACTCACTGCTCCCTGGCCATCTGGAGAACAGATTGGAGATTTTGCTCCCCGCCTTTCCCAGACTAGTTCAGGAAGGGAAGGGAGCAGCCACCACTGCTTTCTGCCTTTTCCACAAAACAGGGACTGCACAGCTTGGGGAAGGGCCTGGAATCTTTGCATTGCTGCTCCCCCCTCTAGTCCAGGGACCTGGAGCAAAGTGGAGGAGGCTGCTCCCCATCCATTTCCCTTCCCATTTTGGGACAATGTGGAAAGCAAGACAGAGGGGGCAGTTACAGGCTAGAAGCCTGCATGCTCCTTCTCTGGAAAGATTTCTACTAATGGAAATTTCTCAGTAATTTCTACTGGTAGAAATGAGTGCCTGCTAATGACCTAAGAGTATGTAACAAGATGTTAAGGAACATAATTGTTGCTAAACTTAACCATTCAGTCCACACTATTAAGCATATTGCTGGGAGACAATAAACATTTTAAATTCTTTTTTTTGTTGTTGTCGACACCTTTGCAGATTTGCAGTAGTTAATTTAACAGCTTCCTAATGTTGATTCATATTTTTCATTATTTAGTGAAGCACTCATTAAATAAAGGAGCAGTTTTATATAAGATACAATTATAGTTGTGATAGAATATACAATTATGTTTGTATTATAACAAACGTATAATCAAGAGGAGAAGTGACTTGTCATATTTAAAAATATCTCTCTGGGATGGCCTTTTGACTTTGTGGTAATAATCTACTTCCCTTTAGGAAGTACTAGTTAGTTTTTTGGCTCTGGACTCTGTGAGATATGTGAATGTGCTGAATATGCACTTGAGAATTTAAAGATACTTTTTGTTGAATCTTTTAATGGCAATGCTTTTAATGGCGCAGTTTTAAGTTCACAGATATTCTGTGCTTGCCAGCCTGCAAGAGCTCCCATGCTTGTGGTTGGAGTCATTTTATTCCAGAATTCCCTTGGACAAACGTAACAACTGGCACTGGCAGTGAGAAGGGGATCCCACAAACGGGGCATATATTAAAGGAACAAGATGAATCCTCTTTGACTGTGAATACGTGAAGTCTTGTAGGATCACAATGGTTACCTATATTTGACCTTGTAATAGTACTGTTGAAGATTGGCCCATGTGCATACAGAAGCTGGGAAGTATTTTTGAAGTAAATGAGATTCCTTCACAAAAACACATAACCATGCTATTGAGATTGATGGGAGGAAAAAAAAATACTGCATAGACTGCTCACCCCAGAAAAACCAGCAAACAATGCATTTAAAGAAATAGTGTAAACTATCCAAGAGGATCTGGCACCCAAGAAAGGTTCAGGTTCCATAAGAGGAATCAAGCTGAAGGTGAATCTATTTCCCTTTTTGTGAACGAGCTGAAGAAATTGTCCAAATATTGCAATTATAAAGATGGACTTGATGCCCTCATAAAGACATAGAAAGTAAGGTATAGAAAAGGGAATAATAAGGTATATGTAATAGATGGGCAGTATGGACACAGATAGCAAGAGTAGAATAGCTAATTTGGATCTATATCACGTGAACAGGGGAGATAAATCAGCTATTTGGCTGATATCCTGGGTTGCCAGAAAAACTCTTAAGATGGAATTATGTACAGACAGACAAAGAAGCTTTAAGTCTGGTACGGGTAGTGAAGAAATTTAACTAATACCTATATTGGAGAAAGTTTACATTGTTCATAGATCACCAACCCTTAGTCTCTTTTTTCCCACCTAAGAAAGGAGTGACCGAGATACATGCACATGTATGCAATGCTGGGACCTTCTTTTAGCCAGTTACATTTATGAAGTTTGATATAAAAAAACAAAGGCACATGGAAATGCTGTTGGACACATTTTCCCGTGAAAAAGCCCTCTGTAATAGAAACAGAATCTACGGAAATTGTTAACTTATTTCAGCTGGAGTATGTCCTAGTATGATTGGGCAAGGAACCAAGAAAGATCACACAGTGCCACAGGTGTATGAAGCCACCTTGAAAGGTTGGAAATACATGGACAATCCTGATTGAGCACCTGTTTATGGGTGCAAAGATGAACTTACATCAAGGATGTATCACGTGCAGGATTCATGTTGTTGCACCCAACAAACTGCATAGAAGAGTTTTGGAAGCACTGCGCATAGTCTTCCTAACAGTTGTAAAAATGAATGCATTAGCCAAAAGCTTTGTATAGTGACCAGTTATTGACCAAAAAGTAGAACAACTTGGTAAGGAATTATGGCCTCTCAAAAAGTACAAAATATGCTCAAACTGCCATCCATTCCATGGCAACAATTTCACATTGATTTTTGCAAGACCATGTTGAGGAATGATGCATCTAGTGGTGGTAGGCACCTGCTCCGTATGGCTAGAAGGTTTCTGATGGCTATAAAATGCTATTTAGAGGTTTGATCTGGCTTGTAGGTAAAATAGATATGCATTAGAACAATGGTACAGGGCAACAGCAAGGATTAATTGATTTCTAAAAGCCTGTTTGTGACAGTTTTCTCCAGGCCCACTGTTCTGACACGGGCAGACACACAGACAAACAGCAAGCAGATACACAAGCTGGGAAATTGAAGATATGTACCACACTGTCCCATAACAGAGATAAGGGACTCTGCCATATTGGCCAGGTCACAGTACCCAGCTGAAGACCCCTTGGGATTTCTGGTTTAGGTAAATGGACCAAATTAGGAGGACATTGGAAAGAACCAAATTAGGATGTGTGCATGTGATTGGTTTGTGAAACAAAGGAATATGCTGACAGGACACAATGTGGATAATATGACAACTACAGGAAGACCAATCAACAATGCCCAAAGATTAAAATCATCACAGAAGGACAAAGATACAAAAAGAGGGATTTCAGAGCGGCAAAGGGTCCCCGAGAGGGGAACCCAAGGCCACCATGGACAGAGAGCACATCGCCAACCCACCTCACCCACCCCACTGGGGGGAGGCAGGTCTTGGCTTCCAATCTCTAGGCTGCTGACATCTGACATTCAAGAGAGAACCTCAGAGTTAAGCGCATGTACTGGCCAGACATACCTTGACTCTGTGAAGCCAGGGACTGGTAGCTTTAGAATTGTTTGCATTATTCTTATCTGCTGTCACTGTGTATCCTATTATCAAATGGAGAGGTTGTGGTCAGTCTGAGGGTCCATTTGTTTGTAAATCCAGTGCCAATAGTTTGCATATGAAAACCGTCACAGCACCCCGGCCAGTAGAAAAAAATTATGAAGGCTTTTTGCAAAGAAAGGATTGCTAGAAAAAGTTGCAACTGAAACTGGCCCACAGTTCAATTCAGATAGAGTTTCAAGGACTCATGAAGCAAAATGGCATCCAGCATATCATCACCGCGCCATCTCACCTGGCTGCAACTTGTACAGTCTTTCAAGCAGTAATGTAAACAGGGATGGGCAAGGGGGCACCTGCCTGGGATGCCAAATTTGAAGGATGCAGAAAATACCCCTCACAGAATCTGCATTCCAGCAGCAAGAACAGATCCTCAGCTTATGCATGCCAGGAGCTCCAACACAGTCCCTGGTGGCAGTGGCTCCTGTGGCCACTGCTGCTACATTAAGAACAACACTCAGGGCAGGCAGAGTGTGTAGTGGTGGCAGTGGCACCAGCAGCTCAGCCAGGGACTGTTTAAGAATTCCCAGCATGGGTAAGACTGCTCTGCTACCTCCCCACACACCCCACACTGTCAGAATTGTATGCCCTCCCCACACACTCCCACACAGTTTGATTAGGGCATAAAACCCTGTTTGTTATGCTTCTGCTTTCAAAGATGCCTTGCTGTCAATGAAAGCAGAGACAGGGGCAGTATAGCAGAAGATTCTCTGCTTCTTACTAGCATATCAGTGAGTGCACAAACAGGTCCTTTATCTTACGCAGTGTAAGTAACACCTAATATTGTTTGTTGATGCCACATTGAGCAACCACAAGATATGAGTGACTGCCAAACAGAGCACAGAAGCAATGCTTGGAGCCTAGAGTGGCCACTGATGCATCCCCAGAATACAGGACATCCCCTTGCTGAGGGGGCGGGACCACCAGCCCCTCAGCCAATCATCAGTGAGGGGCAGGGTCACTGCCACCTCAGCCAATTAGCAGTGAAGGGTGGGGCCACTGAGCCCCTTGATCAATCAGCAGCAAGGGGCAGGGCCACCACAAAAAGACTGGGAAAATAGCAATAAAAGGCCTTATTGCTGACTGTTATGATAAAATATAATTCTCTTTTATTTAGGGTTGTTGGTTGTTGCCATGTTGGTCTAAGGACATAGGCAGACAAGGTTCTTTGGGTAGATGTGATATCTTTTATTAGATCAAGTAAATCATTGGAAAAATTGTTCTTTGCAAGCTTTGCAGTACAAACAACTTTCTTCAGGCATAGAGAGTCTGCTGGTGAATTGTGTGCTCTCCTGGGTGGAATAGAAGCCAATATGCAACATTCAGACCTGTGAAAATGCAAATGTGTGACAGTAAGGATCAGAGGGATGGGAGACAAAAATGTATGAGACAGGTTTAGGGCAGGGCAGGGAGAATGTTGAACTGATGATAGAAGAATGTAGCTGATAAAATGCAGACCGGTTACCTAGGGTTAATCAGATGGTAGGCAGGTTACGATGTGCCACAAATCCAATGTGTATATTTAGTTCACATTTTTGTATCTGGTAGCTTTATGAAGTGCAGTAAAGTTAATAGGCTCATCTATGAAAGGTATTTTGTGACAATCATGGGTATTCTCCTTGGCGCAAATTCAGTGGTATTGGAGGCCTTGGCTGTACATTACAGTTTTTTTGGTGTATTTAGTGTGATTGGTGGTTCTGTGTAGATATGTATATTGGTACATGGTGGTTTGTATTTTACAATTCTGGATATTGACCATGGTGTCTAAAAAGGAAATGTTGGTGCTGGAGTATTTGAGAGACAGTCTGATGGAGGGGTGATGGCTATTGAATTTGTGATGGAAACCAATCAGGACTACAGACCTTTGGTCCAAATGATGAAGATGCCATCTCTATATCTTAGGTATAGCATGGGTTTGATGGCATTGTTCTTGAAGAATTCTACTTTCAGGCAGGCCATAAAAAGCTTACCATATTGTAGGGCCATTTTGGTGCCCACAGCTGTGCCCATGGTCTGGAACAAGTGTTGGTTACTGAAACTAAAGTTGTGTGTGAGGATGAAGTGTACAAGTTCAGTAATATCTTTCAGTCTGTACTCTGAGTTGCAATCTTGATGCCATCTTGGTGTGGGATGTTAGTATATAAGCAGATAACATCCATGGTGGAAAGGAAGATATTGCTGGGAAACTGGTCTGTGTTTTTAAATGTTTGTAGAATGTCTGTTGTGTCTTGGACAAAACTCAGTCTTTGAGTGACCTTACATTCCCCGGTTAAATTTATGTATATCTGGAACTCTGCTTTCACGCTGTCTATTCCCAGCCTATTGCTTTCATTTCTCCAAACTGTGATCATCAGAGCCAGGGGGGCACATTGTACAGGGACCTCATCTCCCCCCATCAACAATCAGCACAGATACTGGGCACCTGGGAATCTGCCCTGGCCACAGTCTGGTCAGAGCTGGGCTGAGTGTGGTCAGTGGGTATTGGATACCTGTAGCAGTGGAGCCAGCTGTCCAGCAGGACCTTCACTTCCTTCCCTAGGAGACAGACAGGTTTGCCTGCCCTGTAGGAGAAATAATGGCTTAATGAACTGACCCAGCCACCCAGTAGCTGGGAGGCCCCTCTGCACAAAGCTCCCCTCCCTGTGCAGCAGGACAACCCAGGGACTTGCTGGGCTGTTTTGTGGGTGTGAAGACAGTGACAAGAGTCTCCTCCCAGTCCCACCAGAATTCCAGTAAATATAAATGCAGTGTATTACCTGCCTACTCTCAAAGCCATTAAACTTTGTGCCAAGGCAGCACAAAGAGGTGTTTGTGCAGATGAACTGCCCATCCCTGGCAGCTCAGCTATCCCCAGGGCCTGGGCCCACCCCCACACACTCACCCCAGGGAGCTCAGGCACACAGTAGTGCCTCGGCTTTTGCTATGCCTCTATATGCACTGCAGCTACAGCTCCTTGCACAGGTGAAGAGTCACCTGCCCCTGGGATCCCCCACCTCCCTCCCTAGCTGGCTCGGATCCCTGCTCCTCCTGGGTGTGCACTGCCCCACCTTGAGGCACAGCCAGAATGATCACAAGGACAAATGATTAACTTGGATTTCCACCAATGAACTGAAAAACAGGACTTTTTGCAGTCCAGTCCTCATTCAGAAATGGTCAGGGAACAAAGGGATTAAAAAACAACGGTCAAAGGAGCTCCATTTGTTGCTAGCCACTACAACCTACAGCAACAACTAGTAATGCCACATAAGGAAGTAACAATGCTGATCTACTAGGAGCTAGCACAATTGAGCAACCTACTAAAGAGATATCTGAATCCAACATGGATGAAGGAAGGCTACCTCCTCAGGTGTTTAAGGAAGGGGTACCACTACCCAGGAAGGAAATGTAAACATGAACCTGCCATGGTAGTCAGAGCAGCACATCCTCAGAGAAGCAGTCAATCAGCAGTCAAGCTGATTAATGTTACCAAGAAAAGAAGCATAAGCCACCTTAGGGACACGTGACCTGTGCATTATACCACTGTCATTTCAAAAGGCAGGATGAACCACAGAATCATAGAAAATTAGGGCTGGAAGTGACCTCAGGAGGTCATCCAGCCCAACCCCCTGCTCAAAGCAGAACCACCCCAAACTAGATTGTTCCAGCCAGGGCTCTGCCCAGCCGGGCCTTAAAAAGAGGCCAACACCTCTCTAGGTAACTTGTTCCAATGCCTCACCTGTCTAGTGAGAAAGTTTTTCCTAATATCCAGCTTAAACCTTCCTTGCTGCAACTTGAGACCATTGTTCCTTATTCTGTCACTACTGAGAAAAGTCTAGCTCCATCCTCTTTGGAACCACCCTTCAGGTAGTTAAAGGCTGCTATGAAATCCACTCTCAGTCTTCTCTTCTCCAAACTAAAAAGCGTGGTTCCATCAACCTCTCCTCATAAGTCATGTACCCCAGCCTCATAACCATTTTCACTGTCCTCCACTGGATGCTCTCCAACTTGTATACAACCTTTCTATAGTGGGGAGCCCAAAACTGGACACAGTACTACAGATGTGGCCTCACCAGTGCAGAATAGAGTGGGATAATTACTTCCCTCGGTCTGATGGCAACGCTTCTACTAATAAAGCCCAGTATTCTGTTAGTATTCATGGCAACAAGGGCACACTGCTGACTTATATTCAGCTTATTGTCCTGTAACCTGTAACCTCCAGGTCCTTTTTTGCAAAATTGCTGCTTAGCCAGTCAGTCCCCAGGCTGTAGTGCTGGCTTGTCCATCATATGGCCTGCGGGCCGCTATGCAGTATGCCAAGCCATTTTCTGAGGCCCGAGGGAAATGAAAGTAAATCCTGCTTACCCCATCCCCTGTCCCTCCCCGAGCCT
Organism: Crocodylus porosus; assembly: GCF_001723895.1. Classification (NCBI taxonomy): domain Eukaryota; kingdom Metazoa; phylum Chordata; order Crocodylia; family Crocodylidae; genus Crocodylus; species Crocodylus porosus. The sequence goes on along the minus strand of NW_017728951.1, from coordinate 27,191,562 downwards.
CTCAGCAGGTGGCGGCAAACACGGACAAGAGCCAGTTGGCTGCCCAGTGACTGCTCACCCTCTCCCTGGTGGGGGAGGGCCCCTCTTTCAGCTCCCCTGACCACAGCCATGGAGGCTGTGGCGGGTAAGCAAGCACCTGGCGGGTCCCAGGGCCCAAGCCGAGGCATGTCCCACCCCCTTTACGCCCATCACGTGGCTCCTTTAAGCCCAGCACCGGGGGCAGTCCGCACTGCATCAACAGGGAAGGGGCAGCGTGGGGCACGGCCGCATGGTCCAGTGCTGGGATGAGCATGTGAATGTGAAACATGGCTGCCCGGCTGTCAGCAGGGCCATGTCCCCAAGCTGGATGCTAAGGAGCCCACATGGGACTGCCACACATGTTCATGCGCTCCTGAGGAGGAAGCACAAGGTCACACTCGTGCCTTCCTCTTCCTCCTCCTCCTCCATGGGAGCCAGGGGCAAGGAGGGAGGCAGGCTGCGCATACATGACTGTGCGTGAAGACCGGGCTTCTTGTCCCTGATGGAGCCAGGCAGCATCCTGAGGCACTGCTTCTTCTCCTTGGTGCTGCTGCTGGAGGCCTACAGCTGGCTGCTCCTCCACGGCTTCCTCTACCTGGTGCTTGGGTGGCCCAGGGCAAGCCTGCATTATGTTTCTTTCATTCATTGAGAAGTGAGTAGAAGCGAAAGTGTTTATTTTAGTCAAGGGTTTGGTATTATTTCATTGATGCTTTTATATATTTTTTTATTTTGGATTTCAAACCATATTTCCAGATCCATTTCATCGTCACTTCTTGCAACTTCATTGGTGTCAAAGATAATGTGACATCACTTCCTGATGTGATACCGCTTCCTGTGAGGTCTTTGTATATGGCTCGCTGGCCCACTGGGTGATAAAAAGTTCATGATCCATCCCCACATTCAAAAGGGTTGGATACCCCTACTGTAGTGGTACATGGGATTCTTTCATCCTAAGTGAAGGACTTTGTACTTGTCCTTGTTGAACCTCATGAGATTTCCTTTTGCTCAATCTTCCCATTTGTCTAGGTCACTCTGAATCCTAGCCCTACCCTCCAGAGCAGGGTGGCCAACGCACAGCTCTTCAGAAGTTAATATGCGTCTCCTTGAATTTTTACACAAGCACACAATGACCAGCTTCCATTTGGAAACTGATTACTGTGTGCTTGTGCAAAGATTCAAGGAGACATATATTAACTTCTGAAGAGCCACATGTTGCTCCAGAGCTGCAGGTTGGCCATCCCTGCTCCAGAGTATCTACTATACCAGATGGTGTAATCCATCGCATCTTCCAGATCATTAATTACAAAACCAGTCCTGGGACCAGCCCCTTGGGCACTCCACTTGACACTGACTGCCAGCTAGACATGGAGCCATTAATACCCATTGAGCCCAACAATCCAGATAGCTTTCTGTTCACCTTACAGCCCATTCATCCAACCCATACTTCATCAGTTTGTTTGCAAGAATGCAGTTAGAGAATATATCAAAAGCCTTGTTAAAGTCAAGGTATATCATGTCTGCTGCTTTCCCTGCATCCACAGAGCCAGTCATCTCACCATAAAAGGCAGTCAGGTTGACTTGTCCTTGGTGAATCCATGCTGACTGTTCCTAATCATTTTCTCCTTCAAGTGCTTAGAAATGGATTCTTTGAGGACCTATTCCACTGGTCAGGTGAGGTTGACCAGTCTGTAGTTCCCTGGATCCTCCTTCTTTCTTTTCTTAAATTTTGATCCTAGATTTGCCCTTTTTCAATCATCCAGGACCTCCCCCGATTGCCATGAGTTTTCAGAGATAATGGCCAGCAGCTCTGCAATCACACCAGCCAACTCCCTCGGCACCCTTAGATGCATTGCATGTGGCTCCATGGACTTGTACACGTCCACCTTTTCTAAATAGTCCCCCACCTGTTCTTTCACCCCTGAAGAATGCTCACCTTCTTCCCAAACTATGCTGCCCCGTGCAGTAGCCTGGGAGCTGACCTGGCCTAAAAATACCAAGGTTTAAAAAAGGCATTGAGTACTTCATCCTTTTCTTTATCAGGTGAGCAAATTGTGAGATGTGAGATATGTGAATGTGCTGAATATGCACATGAGAATCTAAGGGTTCTTTTGCTGAATTTGTTAATGGCAAGGCATGCATAGATTTACATTACGTTCAAATATATTCTGTGGTTGTCAGCCTGGTGGCACCGTTTCCAACACTTGTAGTTGGAGTTGCTTTGGGCATCTTTACACATGCTCTGAGATGGGGGGCACTTTAATTAGAGTGGTTCTCAGGAGACACTCTAAAGCACCCACAGCATTTCATTTATTCAGAGTCCCACATGTCAAAATGGTGGCAGGGCACTTTAACTAAAGCTCACCACCATTTTGAAGCTGGGGATGCTGAATACACATGACACTTAGGCTGCTGGGATATGTTAATTAGCACTCTCCAGCAGACTTAATTGAGACATTCTAAGAGACAAAAAAAAGAAGATGGAAGTCAGAAAAGATGAGAACAGCTGAATCTACCTCTTCTTCCCCCCAGCAACTGAGTGTGCTATTCAAATGAAGTGACAAACCTACTCCACATAGGAACAATTTACTCAAAAGTTATTTCTATAGCATACTCCAGCCACCACTTTCAGTCTTTTATTTTAATTAATCACTATATGAAAATATAGAGCAAAATTAATGTAGAAAATAGGAAAACTATAGAACATACATATCTAGAACAAAATATAGAACAAACAAGTAAAAATATAGAACAACATCTTTTGGCTATGTGTCTAGATTTGGTTTATAAAGACCTATATTACATAACTACAGCTCCATCCTGACATCCTATATAAAACTGATATTTTCTTCCTGATGTCTCTTTGCAATGGAGATATATGGGAAACAGCTCTCCATCCTATAAGAGTTAGAGGTTCCACATTTTTTTTCCTGTCGCCAACTGGAAAGCAAATAATTCCACTTTTCTTGCCTACAACACTCGTCTTCAATAAGGAGAGACAGGTAGTTAACTGTGTTATTCAGATGTCAGGCAGAAGGTTGGTTAGAGATATCAGAGATGCATAAGCTTTGTGAGCAAAAGCTCATTTCTTCACTTGTTAGCATCAGATGCTAGATACTTTTGAGAGAAGCTAGCAGCTACTGAAGTGAGCTCTTGATCATGAAAGCTTATGCATCTCAGAATTTATTCAGTCTACAAAGTACATCTCAAATGTAATTTTTCATCCGTAGCTCCCAAAGTGCTCTACACAAGACAAGACATCTGTGTATATATTATCTTCATTTTAAAGAAGGGGAAAGAGATGCATATTGAGGATAAGTGACTTCCCTAAAATATCAAATGGTTGAAAACTGACAATCAAATAAAGTTCAGATGAGGCCAGTCAAACTTTGTTTGGACAAACAGAAGCATTTTTATAATATTTTTTGCATATTTTTTCAAACATGACTTTGACATAAATCTGATCTCTTTGCTTTCAAATTATTGAAACATACTACTTTCCCATTTATTTTGCCCTGCTTCCTTTCCTTCCCCATTCTTCCTTTCTATCCATATGCTGTCACTTTGTGGATGGTGTGGACTGGCTAGCCCCTGGCAAAGAAGGGGTTAAAGAGGGCTGCTGGGCTGGCTTGGTCAGTTTGCAGCCAATGCCAGGCTTGCAGGAAGCGGGGGAAGTAGGCTTAGAGATGGGGAGACTCTCAGTGCTGACTTCACCCAGCTTTTGGTCAGATGCCCTCTAAGGAGTAAGCCATGTAAATTCCCAGGTCAATGTGTACTTCTGGGTAGATTGTAGCATGGGGAATGGGGAGTGCCAGTGCCCCATGCATTTTGGTGGAAAATACGGGCAGTTTAGCAATCTTAATCCCTTCTACGAAGGGGGTTCAGACAGGGCAAAGGAAAAGCAGATCACAGATGGTATGCTCTCTCCCCTCCCCTCTCTCCACACCATGGGGATGGAAAAATCAGTCATCTCTTTTAGCAGTTAACAGCAGCAACTAATTAAGGGCCTAGAGGTTCAGAACTAGCAGCAGCTATTGCAGCAGATTAGTGCCTTATTGTGACCACTGTCACCAACAGTGTCACCTGAGCCAGCTACCACATGCCAGAGCATTCCCATCTGTCCGGCCAAGATGGAGCTGGCTGACGACCCCGAGACATATAAAAACATTTGAGAGGGTGGTGCCTGCCACACAGTGGACCCTAGAAAAATGGGTAGTGACTCTGTTGGGGATGGCTCAGATAGCCTATAAGTGTCTCAATGCCAAGATGGCTCATGATTACCAGGAAGTGAAAGCTGCGATCCTGAATACCTATGACATTTTCAAGGAGACATTCAAGTAGAGTTTTCACAAGGAATGCTACTCTCTCAGAAGCTGATCCCAACTTATTGCCCAGTGACTGAGGGACTGGTGTTGGTGCTGGTTGAAGCCAGATGACACAACAGGGTGCCAGACTTTTTCACCTCCTATCTGGACTGCATGCTTACTGCCCCACAAAAAGCCCAGTAAGCCCTACTGGTCCCTCTACCATCAGTGTACATTCCCTTTGAATGGACTGGGATGGGGATGGTGGTATCCCTGGAATGGAGCGCAGCTGGCTACAAGTACATAATGTTAATAGTCAACTATGCTATATCCATTGAGGCCATACCCATTTTCTCAATGACAGCCAAAGTCATAGCCACTAAGCTCATGAAGGTGTTCATGTGGGTGGGTGATCCCTGAAATCATTACATACTAGGAACCCAAGTTTATGACACAGACTATAAAGTAGCTATATAAGCTAATAAACATTAAATTATCAAGGACTTCCATCTACTACCCGCAAACTGATGGGTTGGTGGATCAGTTTAATAGAACCGTTAAGGAAATGTTAAGAAAATTCACAACCATGGAGGCTCACCAATGAGACCGGGTGGTCCCAATCCCTTCTGTTGGCAGTCCAGGAGGTGTCCCAGGCATCAACAGGGTTTTATCCCTTTAAGCTGCTCTACAGCTGACAACCATGGGGAATCCAAGACTGTGTATAGGAGGAGATGTGGGAAGAGCAACCCCAGTTGGGTGCAAGGCAGGAGCTGCAGACAATGCTGAACATTGCAGTAATTGAGGAATCGTACAGTGACTGAAGAAGGCTGATTGTGCTACTTCCAAATTGGGATGCCACTATGTGGTTCTTCACTGACTTTCAAAAATTCAATGCAATCTCAAAATTCAACACATCACATGCTGCAGGTCGACAAGCTAGCAGACTGGTTGGGAGTTGCTCGGTACATTATGACCCTCCAACTGAAAAGAGGGTATTGGTAGATCCTGCTAACACTGAAATCTAGGGAAAAGACAGCCTTTGCCATCATCTTTGGCTTATACCAATTCCAGAAAATGCCTTGTGGGTTGTATGGGCCCCAGCCATGTTCCAGAGGCTGATAAACAAGGTTCCACAGCCCCATCAGGTTATATGACAGAATATATGGACAACATAGTGGTCTACAGCCAGACACAGGTAGAGCACCTGGACCATGTGGCTGCAGTTACTGAGCAGCAGGTCTAACTTCAAACCCAGCCAAGTGTCATGTGGATAAGACTGAATCCTTATACCTTATGGTGCACTCTGAGGAATGGCCAAATACGACCACTGGTGGATAAGGTCTAGGCCCTGCAGAAGTTTCTAACACCAAACACAAAAACCCAGCTAAGCTGGTTTCTAGGATTGGCTGGACACTATTGACAGTTTATACTGGCACTCTCTTCAACTGCAAGTCACCTCACAGACCTGAAGGGCGATTCTTCTCAGAAGGTACAGTGGACCAGAGAATGAACCCATACATTATGCATGTTGAAGGCTTGCCCCTGCCAGGAACCAGTCCTGTACAACCCAAACTTTTCAAAGGAGTTTATACTTCCAACTGATGCTTGCAGTGTGGGTTTGGGGTCAGTGTTGTCCGAAATAGTGAATGGGGACACCTTATCCTCTTTTTCAGCTGGAAGCTATTCCCAAGGGAGAAGAATTACTCCATCATTAAGAAAGGCCAGGGAGTTGTCCCAGTATCCTGCTAAAGATCCTCCATGACCTCTCACAGAATCTAGAAGGAAGAAGACCATCTGCATATACTGAAAGTTGTGCACATGCAGAAACACATGTGCTTTTAAGATATCCTGTCATCAATATTTTTAAATTATGTTTAAAAACTGATTAATTAAAAAAAAATAGTCTTATTATTTGAATGCCAGTAGGAAATGGTATAGAGTTCTTTTACTAAGCCTGAACTCAAATTAAATCATTGAAAATGAAATTCTTCAATTTTGTGAGCACCATGAGTTGCATCAGATACTATAAACATCATGAAACACTTGGCAGGCATTATAAAGATTGCAAAACACTCAGCAAATAAAATCATGTGAAGCTCTCAGCAGACATTAAAAGTAGTGTCAGATTATTGGCAGTCATTAAAAACCTTGTCGAGTGCTCTGCGGATATTGTAAACAGCAATACAAGCTAGTGCGATATTATACATTCTATATCAGCAATGTTGTAAGAAGTGCTTTTACAAATTATAGTATCTCTTTCTGAGAACCACTGCTTCATTCTACTACAATATTCACAGGTTTCACTGTAAGTTTTTCATCAGTTGACAGGCCAGAAAAAAAAATAAATTAACTTCCTTCTAAAACTCTATTGGTCTCCACAGAATGTTTTAGTAGGACCCATTTGTCCTATTTATACTGAATGCTCTGTACTAGATATTTATCAGAATGGTATTCTAAGTTTTCAAATGCTTAATAATACAGGTTAGGAAGAACACTTTTAGGAGAGAGAGAATCGATATAGTCTGTCCAAAGAAATACTGTCATTTTGTATTCCGTTTTGCCAAACTTCTGTCATCATACCTTTGGTGAGGTCATCTCACCAATCATATCTTTGGCCCCACCCAATGGGTGAAACTCACAGCCCTCAGAATTTCCCACAGTTCAAAATATTGAATTTTGTACTTTGAACTTTTACCATAATTCTAGGTGGGCCCCACCTCTCTCCTTTGATAGTATTAGCAGTGCCCACAAACAGCATCCTAGAAACTTCTCGTCAGTCAAGAAAGCGATTAAAGAACATTTTATGCATGGAGATTTGTGATGTGATATTTCCGTCTATAGTAAGACTTCCTACTGAGACAATCATGATAGCTTCTGAGTGCATCTGAGGAATATTCTTCTCCGTGATGGGGGCCTCTAGCATGCTTGAACACTTCTATTGTATGCCCTTCCTTCAGACCAGATGCTCAATACGCATTTTATTCATTCATATTCTCTCTCTTTCATATCCTCTCTTTACCCTATTGCCATGATTATGATGGGAAAGCTTTTTCAAAGATCTGTTTCTTTTATGGAATTTTATACAAAGACTTCTGTCTAACTGCTTATCTTTATAAAAATTCCAGTCATCTCCAGTATAAGGTGGTAAAATATATGGTGCAGGTTTATAAAATGTAAGAGATACAAGAATGCAGTTTGATGTTTATGCTTTACTGTCAAATGTACAGCCTAAAAAAAAGGACTATTGTCTTAATCCCTGCAGGAATACACTGAGTTGTGTAAATATACAATGTAGAACTCTTTCTATGGATTGATGTTTTAGATCATAATTAAATATTATTTAATGTACAAGACAATTATTTTTCTGTAATGAATGTATTCTTTTATATGAAACTTGACAGCTGTAGTCCCTTTCAATCTTTAGACTCTTTTCTGTACTTTTATTTTTCTTGTGCCTAGGAGAAGGCTAGACTTAGTAACACATTCTTGTTTGGCATTCATCCATCAGTTTACACCTTTTCCTGAGAAATCAGCTTCAATTAATAATCTTAAAATAGTATAAAAAACTCACCACATATCAACTGGCTTTCCTTCAGGTTATGGAATGCCAGTCCTTGTAAAGTACTGGGGTAAACACAGACTGTTTCCTCTGCAATTCGAACGGAAGCATTTCTAGCCCACTGCAAGACCCATTTTAGATTACAATCACAAATAAGTGAATCAGTGTGGAAATGTCTAGGAAGAAAAGAAAAGGATTATTGTGGGCACAGAATGTACTTTTGATAAATTAACGTATGCTGCAAAAGTTAGATCTACGGTGTGTAGCTAATCATGAAGACATGTATCATGTGACAGTTAAACAGTATATATTCTCCTGTGGTATATGGAGTCCAATACTATGCTAATTATATTGTCAATTTTAGTTCAACACTTTCAATGAGAACCAGATCTTCATTTGTTTATATTCTAGACATACATTATTACAGTGACATAATTTACCCACTATACTCTAGTTAATTATGCTTCAGTATTTCCATTATACTGTAAATCCCTGATTCAGAAGTTGTTCATAGAACTTCATTCAATTTGACTAAGCTAAGTCGCAGCTTAGGATAATTTTATTTTATATAATTAGGTATAGTCACAAAAAGAGTAAAGATAAAATGTATTCGATTTATTAATCAGTTTAAGTAATAAAAAATGGCACATATTCAAACTGACATTTTAACCCTACCATGCCTGTTTTAATTTCCTTCTTGATGGTTTTTTAAATTAGAGCTAAATAACATAATATGCAGTATATTACAAGCATGAGGATGTAACATTATCATAGATTTTTTTCATTTCTTTGCTTTTCAAATGTAAAAAGACTAGGTAATGCCAAGGTACACCACAACTCCAAAACTGTACCAAATATAGCAAAAAAAAGTTTGTATATACAACTCAAAATCAAATGTATATAATAAGATGTACTTACAAGGCTTTCAGAGATAACAATTCAGAAAAAAGTCCATATATAAGACTTGAAAAAATGTTCCCAGATAAATTCCTAGAAAACAAGCAAAACAGTTATGTAAATAATGCAATGTAGTGGTTCTCAACCTTCTGGACTCAAGGTACCCCCTCATTAGACTCAAGGCACCTCTCTGAAAATGCCAGCTCTTACTTGTCACTCATTTTTCTACTATGAAAATAAAGCAATTTTTCTGTTGCAAAGAACTCAATAAGATCACAACATGGCAGAACGTTTTTAATGCTATGAATTCCTATTTAAAATCTCTGGGTTTCTCTCTGAATCACATCTGCAAACTTAACAACTAGGGCTGGGTGAAGCTTTGGTCCCTGACTTGGTCATTGAATCAGGCTGAATCTCCGCCGAATCAAATTTCTGAATTTGAATCAAATCAGAGGACACTTTAAACTCTCTGAATCGAACTGGAACCCTTCAAATCAATTTGGGGAGGCTCAGAAGATTTGGGGATTCAAAAATAGAGATAGCTTTAAATGTTTTTTAATATATGCCTCTAGGTAGCAGGTGGCTTGTGAATGCTGCAATGCTGGAGTGGATGGAGTGTCCCACAGAAGAGCGGGGGGGCTCCCCAGCATGCTCGGTAGCAGACCCAGAAGTAGAACAGAAGCGCTCCTGATCCACTTCTGGGTCTGCTGGGGAGCACATGGGGCCCCTTCCCCACCACACTTCCTGGCTTTGTGACTGGTGCCTCCTGGGTCTGGGGGGGGGAGGTGGTATCTGGGGTCCCCCCGCAACTGATTGCTGAGCCGGAGAGGGCACGGGGGGGCCACAAGCATGCTCCCTGGTAGTGGACCTGGAAGTAGACCGGAAGCACATGGAGGGCGCCCCCCACTCCCCACACTCCTGTGGGATGCTCTACCTGCCCCAGCACTACAGCATTCACAAGCCACGCTGGTACCTCAAAGTATGTAGAAAAAAAAACTTTTAAAGCTGTGTCTATGTCAGAATCACAGACTCTCTTCAGATTCACATTCCGCCAAATCAAATCAGGGACAGTGATCCAAATCAACTAATCAAATCACTGTTCCTGATTCTGGCCAAATCCAAATCTGAATTTAATAGGGCCCGCTTCGCATACCTCTAATAACAATGCTACCACTGTATGGTTCCCTGTGGCACCTTTGGAAGGATCTCAGTATTTCCCAGGGTACCATGACACCCTGGTTGAAAAACAGGGATATAAAAGTAATGTAATGCAAATAAAGTTAAACTGCAAAAAACACAAAATGAAAACTAATATTAAGTTGTTATTATAGAACATCTTTCTGCTTTATTCTTTGGGAAGAATAAAAAATATGTACCTAAAGTTGCTTGTTGATGAAAACAATATACAAATACACATGTGTAGAATTATTCTTTCCTTGCATCTTGCTTTCACAAACATATCACACCATGAAATATCTTCTAATAACCAACATTAGCTTTTTACATTCAATTTTAGTAATACTGTCAAAAATTTAAAACTGAAGTTGTTATATAATGATGATCTACACATATTGACAACTATGTTGTGTTCTTTTAAATCTATTCAGCACAACAATTCAAGATAAGGACACTTTATAAAATGTTTTAAAACTATAAAAAAATGCCATGAGTAATGTTAAGAAAGAAACTTTAAGAAACTAATTTGAATATTTTCAGTCTATGCAACTCCAACTGCCTCTCACTATTGTTTCTTGGATATTTTTAAAATGAATGTCTACAAATGTATATGTCACGGAGTGGGTGCAGGGGCAGCCGTGATCCCGCTAGCGCCCCCTGCCATGTCCAGTTAGGTGATTCAGCACCCTCAACTCGCCCACCACGTCTTTGATGTTCTAAGTTCAGTAAGGGAGGCTGCCTTGTCTTGCCTTGGACACTACTCCGCACTATGCCCCATTCCGATTGGGGTGCCCCAGTGCACCCCTGCCTTATGGGCAATGCAGGCCTCCAACCTCCCCTTTAGCATGCCCCAAGCCTCGCAGTTCTTTGTGGAAGATATCTGGTCCTTCTGTCTCCCTGCGCCCTGCCTGGCGCCTCTGGGTTAGCCTCACAACCAGCGCCCCCTTGTCTGGTGCCTCTGGGTTTGTCTCACCCAGGCTACGCCCCACTGGAGCCTGTCTTACTCTTTCTACGCACCTCGCCCCCTCAGGGGCCTCTCGCCCACCTCTGGGCTTTCCTGCCCCTCTCTGGGGCCCACACCGCGCTCCTCACGCTCGTTGCCCTCTCTTGGGCCCACACCGCGCTCCTCACGCTCGTTGCCCTCTCTGGGGTCTCGCTCACAAGTTTCCTGCACTTGGGGCTCAGGTGGCCACAGCCATGCCTGGCCCCTCGACCCTTTCCCGGGTCGCTTGCCCCACTGGGCAAAATACCACCCTCACAGGCTGGGGTCCAAAACCCCGCACACCGCGCCTCTCCAGCGCAAACAGCTGTGCCCCACTGGCACCGCTCACTGTGCCACTATTGGGCACCTGGGACCCCCAGGTTATTGGGGAGCTCCCGTGAGGCCTCCTCACACCCCTACAGCCTCACCCAGTCCTCCGGTGTAACCATAACAGAACATGAGCCAAGCAGCTGCAACATAAGCAAAAAGCCCACTGGCTTATAACATAAACCGCACACAACACTGGCTCTCACCAATACCTTTCTCAGGGGTTCTCTCCCGCCCCTCGCATCATTGCAGAGGCCAAACTGCCACCGTAAGCTCTGCTGCTCAGCTCTCTGTTGCAGTGCAGTGCAGTGCAGTGCAGTGCAGTGCAGTGCAGTGCAGTGCAGTGCAGTGCAGTGCAGTGCAGTGCAGTGCTCCTGCTCCTGCTCCTGCTCCTGCTCCTGCAGCAGCCAGAGGGGAATTGCTAGCTAGGCTCTGGCCTGGGCTGTTTATAAAGGCCCGGCCCAGCCCACTTCTAGCCAGCTGACCAACATTAGTTGCCCTGGCAACCCTCACCTGTGCTGCCCTATTAATTGGCAGCTGTCCTTATTACTGTTGCTAGTAGCGAGCACTCCAGTGCTCTGCTACAGTATACATTTTAGTATGAAGAGTCTAATGGCTTTGTTGTTCCCCATATGTTACTAATAACAACAGCCAATGTTTAATGGTAAGTAATATTCTCTACTGCTATACTAACAAACAAAATTTGGCATAGTGTTTGAGATAAAGATTTCATATCCCTTGCAGCATGTTTTTGGATTACTGACAACTCTTCCCTTTTATCTATGAATGCCCGAAGCCTTCCAAACTTATCTGACTGAATTCAAGATGGCTGCAAAATTTCAAGTCTCTCATGATTGTTCAGTTAAAAATGTGTCATCACTAAAAATAAAATAAACTACATTGCCAGAGAAAAGATGCATACCTTTTTTGATACAAAAAAAATGTTGATCTGGTTACCAAGTTTATTTATCTTCTCTAAACAAACTAAAGAACTCAGGTGGAAAGTAAACATTAAATTCAGAAGCAATGTGTCATCAATGAAGGCTTTGGCAAGCTGCAGAAAAGTTCTGATCAGGGTTCATAAAATATGAAAGAAATTCTCAGTGAAATTGTTCACTGTATTATGTACACAGACATATTCCTTAATTCATTCATGCCAGAAAATTGATGAATTATCATTTTCAAAAAGGGCATTTCTTTTATGAGAATTATTGAATATTCTTTAAATATAATTAATATTACATTAGAGGTGTGTATTCATAATAATTGTGCTACATACATAGCAAGACTACTGATAGGCAACACAGTGGTTTGAATGATGACGTGAAACAGTGGAGATATCTAAATTAGGACTAAAAAGAGGGGAGATGATGAAGCCCATTTCCACACTTTTAGAAATTTCAGTCAAATTCCACAAGGTATGAAGCACGCTGGTTTCCAGTCTAATGAAAGTTTTGTCCATTCCATACAATAACTAGCCAAGCCTCCCATAATAAAATAAAGAAAAAAATCCACATACACTTGGTATACTTTGTTTGGACCAAGGACAGACATTGTGCAAGTGTCAAGAATAAAAAGTATCAGTGTAAGGAAATCACACATGGGGTATTATCTCCCTATACCATGTCTAGAAGGCAGGAACAGTTGCATATAAGGTCATGAAGTGGATTGTACTCTACAACTGAATCTGCATGCTAGAAAAAATGTGGCCTATACTGTTTTAACCTAAATAATCTTGAATGATCTTCCATTAAGAGTTTTGTCTTACCTTTGCAACATTTTGTTCAGTGACTTTACTAAGTGTTAAAACTGCTGAACTCCAACACAGTTCAAAAGGTGCAAAGTCAGCAAGTCAATTTTTCACCTATTGCTTCACTATAAATTGCTTTCAAGTTTCTGTGTCAATATTGCTACTTATTAAACTTTGACCCAGTGTACAATGACATACAAGTCAAAAAGTCATTCCCAAGCATAGATGATGCTATGGGGGGGGACATACCCCCCACCCCCGAAATGGGCCCTTGCCAGCCGGGGATTGGGGCGTGCCAGCCAGTGCTCCCCCTCCCTCCCCCGAGCAGCACTGGTGGCACTTCTGGTTTTTCCAGCAGCACTTCCGGTTTGCCTCCGGTGCTTCCAGAGTCAGCGATCAGCCACTGGGGGAACCCCACCTCTCCCCCCCGATGCCAGGAGGCACCAGTCACCTATGTTCCCAAGGTATTCTCAAGTAACTCCAAGAAGTATAATAATTAAAATCTAAAAAAAGAAAGATTGGACCTGTACAAACATAAGAGTTGACATAGAGTATGGTGCTGACTTCAGCTATGGACAGGCATTACCTTTGTTCCAGGAAAACATCTTTTCCCCAACACAAAAAGCTACTGTATTCAAGGGGTTATTCTCAGGGAAAAGCAGACACTTCCGCAAAAAAAAAAATTAAGAAAGAACTTCCTGGTTGGAAACGCTTTCTCCCAGCACGTTTTCCACATCAATAGGTGTATGCTTCTTTTGGGGTCCGAAGGACCCCCTAGTATCCCACAGTCCATAGAGAGGGAGGGAGGGAGAGCACTGGCTCCTGACAGCTTCCTCAGTGGCAAGCAGTCAAGGAGCCCTGATGAGACACTGTTGACACCACCTGCACCACTGACTCCTGACCCAGGCGTGGGCCTGGGTGACCTCAGTCTCAGTAAGGGACAGAGGCAGTTCAGCTCAACTCATCAAGGATATTCCAGGACTAGTTAAGCCATAGGGAAATGCTAATTCAGGCTGATCACCTGGTTGGCAGGAACCACCCCCCCATAGCCTGACCAATCCCAGGGACACTCAGGACAGGCTGAGCAACATGGAAATGCACCTGTATCTTATACAGACTGGGGGGCAGAGGCAGCATAGCTCAACTTATCCTGGGCACATCCAAGATAGTTTGAACTGTGAGGAAATTGCCCCCACCCCTTATAAACACAGGTCTCATCCTTGTCTGTGCAAGGGGTGAGGGTTGAAAGCGTGAGGAGAGCTGCCAGCTGCTCATTGATAGTGTGCCTCATTCTCCAATAAGACAGAGAGCAGGTTGGCAATCATCTTATTCCCCAAGGGGCATACTCTTGCAGCCCTCTAGTACCCCTTGGCAGAAGAGTTCAACTTTATGGCATCCCTGAAGCTGTCCAGCCAGGAGGCTGGAATTTCTGTATGCTCCCAAAACTGGCCTATTTTTCCAGAGCTAAGAATCTCACAGAAACTGTTAGTGCTGGAACTGAATGTCTATCCATAGCTACAGGCTTTTTTCTTCTTCTCCCCTTCCACTCCACTTAAAAAACATAGAGAGAGAGTGGTCCTAATATTTTGCTGATTGTGACTGATGTTTGTGGACATCACAGAAGTGAGTCTTAAGGAAGGATTTAAGTGAAAGCAAGATTGTTTGAATAGAGAATATACACAAAACATCAGCACTGAAGTAGGGATAAAGAATATGACAATGAACAAAGAAAAGAAGCAAGAAAAAATTAATTTGCTGTTGAAAGAGGTTGAGGTGGAAGGGGGAAAATTGAGAGCAGAAATGCAGGTTCCCTTAGATATTTTCTTGATAACACTGAAGTGGAGTCAATTGGATTCCCTACATCTTACTTGTTTTGTACCTTATCTTTGGCTCTGTACAAAATGATTAGCTGCTTCAATGACATTAACAAAGTCACAAGAGAATTTATTACACAATATTATCATAAAGCTAACTACTGATGATGATTCAGTCTCAAGATGAAATATAAATCAGATGTACTTTAATCAAATAATTGCAAATAAGTAGCAAGACCTATTTCCTACTTTAAAAGGAAGATTCAGCAGTAACTGTTTGTCAAAGCATATTTCAGGCTGGAACGTTTTAGAGTCTGAGAGGTGAAATTTGCAGGCTCATTAAAATAGACTTTACCGTATCGTTAATAGGATACCCATAATATTCTGTAGCTCCTGGTATTCAAGCATAAAACAGGTGTTTAAATTACCCCATTACAACACCAAAAATGCATTTGCCTACATGGCTTCTGGAACAAAGCATTGAAACATGACCACTAAGAAGGCCAAATGGAGACACACAAGATTTGTTGCATACAATCATGTCACTTATAATCATGTTTAGAATGTGAGTGCCTCAGCACACAAATGTATCCAAAGGATAAATATATAAGCCAGGAAAGTCAAGCGAATATATTAGCAGAGCATAATGAAGCATTTTTGAAACTATCTAAAACATCATCAGGTACATCTGTGATATGACATGAAAGTATACTCTAAAATCAGTTTGGTACTCTCCCAGAATAGAAATCAGCAATTCCAAGTTGGTGTAAAAACCTGGATCAATAACAAAGAAAATAATCATAATATACTGACTGGCAGTGGTAATTCCTAGAGCAGTGGGACAATTTTGGATTTCATCACTATTTTAAAATTCATCCCATTTGCTGAGAGGTATGAAGCTCTTCTACCATATCAGGACCACACGATGGACAAAATCTCTCTCTTTCTTTGGATAAGCTATTTTTAGTTTGAAACAGTGGTTGCATATGGTTATAAGCCCAAGGTAGGTGAAATATGACATTTATTAATGAATGTATTAACCAAAGTAAATATGTAGTTTAGCCAATTCTAAAATCATTTATGGTAGTTGTGAGAATATACTGTCTCATGGCTCTTGACTTTCATGGCTGGGAAACAAAATCCACCACAGATCATCAAGATCAAAAAGGTAAATTATTCTTCTTGCTTCCAGAGAGCCAGCTGCAAACCACCCATCTTATGTTAGTCTCATAATTACATGAAACAAAGACACTTTGTCTTCCACCTCTGGCAGTTTTTCAGAGCATTGCAAATTCTCTTCTCTTATTCTAGTGAAGGATTTAACCCTCCCTTCATACAATATAGACATGCATATTATGTTGCTCAATGAAAATTGGTTGGAATATATCCTAAAGTCAGTGGTGTATCTTGCACCATGTAATATTATAGTTTCTATTCTTTAGTTTTATGTGCTATTTGTGCTTCTAAACATTGCAAAAAATACTTTTTTCCATAGCAGAATGTGACTAAAGATTTATGTCCCTTGCTCTTTCCAGCAGACTCGTGGCTCTCCCTACTGGTTCTGACAACAGCCTACAAATGATTTTTTGTACTTTCTCATAGTAAGGTAGGAAGAGAGGAATGAGAATAGTTTTCCTAACAAGCAGTTGTATCATTCTCCACTCATACTTCCACACTTTAGACTATGCTTGATGAGTTCTAACAATCCCTGTTACTACTTTAAAAACTCATCAAAAAGGTATATATTAGCAGTAGAGTTATGCAAGGTAAATGCTTCTACATAACCCATTTGCAGTTGAATTAGCTCATGCTCCTCAGCTGACTAGTAAACATATTTCTAATTACATCAGTTGCAAATGTGTAAGTATCAGATTTCTATATCTTAGACAGACAGTAAGAAAATCTGACCGGGAAACATTTATTCATACGCCTCTGAATAAAAACAAGGATATTGCAGGAATTGTTAGTACTTCAGCAGGTGGCACAAACATGAAGTTAAAAGACTGCGTGCTGCTGAAAAAGAAGGGTAAAACTGAGGTCTTGATCCATACAAAAAATAAAAGTATTTTTCCCAAAAATAGACTGTAAAAAACAACTTTTATCACAGTCATTTCCAAATGTGATAGCTGTCAGACTTGTTCAACAAATAAACCAACAACACTATAATGCTATATTAGATCTGGGTTGGTAGGCTGTGAGCATCATAAAGAAAAGCTGATCATAGAAAATAGCTCTGGGTTGAATAATTATGAGTTAATTCACTTTATAATAAACAGAAGAACAAACATAACAATATCTATAATTAAACCCAGGCTTTTGATTTCAAAAAGGAAGATTTGGGTCAACCAAAGATATGGAAACAAACAATTGACTGAGATGTGAAAGATGCTTGACCATGTAGCACAGTGAGTCCACAGTAGCTGCCCATATCCATTTTCTTATTCTATGATAAGTGGAGGGGTGGCTGGGGGGACATGGGCAATAAGGCACATGGCAGCCCAGAGGCTTCAAGTTCAAGGCCATAGCAGAAGTGTTTGTAATGCAGCCTGTTAGATTCCAATGAATCTGCTAAATACCTTGTCATAAGGACATGAAAAAGGAAAAGGAATGGTAAGTGGAAGCTAAGGGAGCTATTTTGCCATGCCATCCCAAAGCCAAGAAAAAGACAGGGTAGATACATACCTTATAGACTAACTAAATAAGATATAAATAGGACAAACTTTTGTGAACTGGAGTCTACTTCTTCAGTTGCTAAATCAAGGTAACTTCACTGAAATAGGGATTAGTTACTATGGTTTATCTTCTATTTATTCAGGGAAGGAGTGTACATCTATGCAATAACTACAAAGCAGCTGATATGTGCTGAGGCTCCACCCAGCCTTACTTCTTGGCAAATCGATCTTATTTTCATATATCAATATCGGATCAGCACCGATATAAAGAAAATTGTCTATATTGGATATTGGCCTGATGGGGCCAATTATTTGGCCAGTGATTTGGCCGATAAATGGCCATGCTGCGTGCAGCCACAGTACAGCACAGAGCAGAGCCAGCAGAGTGGATAGCTGCCTCCAGTTGGTAAGTTGGAAGGGAAGGGCAGGGATGTGGGAGGGAAGATCATCACCCCCCATGATGAGGGAAGGGGAAGGCACTGCCAAGCCAGGACAGGGGGTGGGGCATGGGACAGAGGCACAGCTTGTGAAGTGAGGGCAGTTCCCACCACTGTTTGTGCCCCAGGAGGATAGGGGCTGGGAGGGCATGTACACCTGGATATGCATGGCACAGGGCAGGCTGCAGCTGCAGGGTGGAGCTGGAGCCAGTGCATTTCTTGCTGGGGGTGGGGCTTTTCTTGCTGGGGATGGGGCTCAGATTTGGAGTCGGCTCCAGTGGCACTAGGTGGAGGCTGCAGCCACTCCAAATTTTGCTGCAGCTGCAGTCCCAGCCCCACACCACTGCTCATTGCAGCCCTGGCTTTTCCTGGCACTTGGGTAGAGGCGAGGCATTCAGCCGCAGCTGTGCCAGTTGGCAGTGTGGGGCTGGGAGTGAAGCTGTGGTGAAATTTGGGGTAGCTGCAGCCTCCTCCTAGTGCCACTGGAGCCCGCTCTGACTCTGAGCACAGCCCCCAGCAAGAAAAGCCCCACAGTGCCAGCTCCAGATCCAACCCATAGCTGTAGCCTGCCCCACACCACGCAGTTCTGGGAGCACACACCCCCATGCCTCTGCCCTCCTGGGGTGCAAGCAGAGGCTGGAGCTGCACCCACCCTACAAGCCGTGCCTTCATCCCCTGCCCCACTGCCCTGGCTGGGCAGTGCCTGCCCCTCCCTTCCCTCACTCACTGTGGAGGGCATTGATCTTCCCCCCCATCCCCCTTCCCTTCCACCACGCTGGACTTACCACATGATGGAAGCTGTATTGGATATCGGATCGGTATCAGTCAACATGCCTCCTAAAATATTGGCTATTGGTATCGCCCCCCAAAATATCTATTGGTGCACCCCTAGTACATACATGAAGGGATGCGACTGAAGAGTGCAGGGCCTGGAGTGTAGAGAAGGCTGCACAGAGGTGCAGCAGCTATTTGCATTTTGCATCCCAAACAAGAAGGGAAAACTTACAGAAAGATGCATTTACCCATTACAGACTAAGTGGGCAAATAACAACCACTTCAAGAAGGCTAAGCAGACTGCCTGCAAAGAATGTGGAAAAAAGGATTTAATCAAAAAGAAAGCTACAATGTGGAAGTTACAAAATATATGGACAATCTGAACAGGGTTAAACCTTGTTAGAAAAATAGGAAAAGTTATGTCGGCCATACAAATAGTAAGCAAGAAAAGAACTGGTACTGCTATACCACGAGGATGCAAAGGCATAAAAGATAGTGTAGATATGGCCCACACCAAAACTAAATGAATATTTTGCCTTGATTTAGAGTAAGGCTGATATTATAAGACTATGATCCTTGTCAGATGTTACATTTATCACATAATAAATTGTAACATGCCAAATTTTAAACCAGTTAATCCCTGGAAAAGGTAAACCAGCCTCAAAGTTGTGCACTGAAATATCAACTTCTATGTGGCACAGAAGTATCCCACAATAATTTTAACATGTAGCCAGTTGGCATATTACTATTTGTCACATGATACTTGCATATAATGCACAACAAATCTAAAGTCTGCCAGAGGTCTGTATAGGCTAACAGAAAAAGTACAGAGAAATGTAAATTACCTCAACCAAGTTGGAAGCAGAACTCAAGAGTCTTAATTTCTGAAATTTTAAGTTTTGGGGTTTTATTTATAAAACCTGAAACAAAAATTCAGTTTTCATTCTTTAGGATTTTTGTACTTCTTATTACATTTTTATCTAACACCTTTTGCTCTAGAAAAAGGAAAAATACAACAAACACTGGTTAAATTACCATTCCATGAGGAAAGCAAATAACGGTATATTATCTAGTAAAGAGCAAGCTGGTAATGAGGAGGAGAGATCACTGATAGAGACCTAGAAAATGGCAATTAAAACCACAGTGGCAAATTATCTCATAAGGAAATAAACCAGAGTTCATTGTAGACAGAGAGAACTGGGAGAAAAAAAAGTCCCTACATTTTTCAAAAAATTATATATAAAAAATTGCCTAAATAATCCATTTCTGAAATCTGAGGAAGACAGGATTTTTTAAATGCATGGGGATGCTGTGCTATTTTATGGCCAGCATTACTTCAAAGGTAGAAAGTGTGCAGAATTAAGGTAAGTGATGGAAACTTTAATTCCCCCCCACACACACACTATGTACATGCAAGTGGTCTTACCCCAAGATAAAATCTGTGCCACTGCCAAGAAAAATAAAATCCAGTTTGTTACAGTTTCATTCTAGGGCCCTGTGTCTTAAAAGTCCTTTTTTGCAGTGAATGGAGGGAGGGGTTCTTCACCACAACATATATGATCATGCACTATAATGAATACCCTCAGGGTGGAGGGTGGGGCAGAGTTAGGATTAATTTTTTCCTTCAAGATTAGTTCTGCTTAATTAAAAAAAAATCACATTTACACAAAGGCATAACTTTCTATTTTAGTGTCAGGGGCCATAGACATGACGAAGATTACTCTTTTCCTTATGCAGGTGGTAGTGGTGATGACAACATGGACTGCTGTTGCCGCCGCCTCACCGCAGGCTTGCGTAACAGGGGTTGTAGTAGTAGTGGCACGGGCTCCTTGTAGATTGCTATTTTGGCAGCACTTCTGAATCGGTGCAGAGAGCTGGTGCCCCAGTTTCCACATCCTCCCACCCCCAATTTATGCTACTACATTTACAGTTCTCCAGACTTTCCTATCTTGAACACAAACTACACCAAAGGTATCATAGCTAGAATACATACATTCACTTTTACTTTTGCTCTGGTAGTTTTGAATGACAAAGATGGATTCTCTGTCACCAGGTAATCCACAGATTTGGGGATATTTTTATTAAATTGTACAGTAATTCCTCATTTTCAAATCCTCTTGAGATGGCCCACTCAAGCCAGTTTTTGATTGTTCTAATTATAACAATTTAAGGTTTCTTCTAAAAATGATAAGTACAAAGTGCTATTATACTCACAATTTATGAAGATTGTTAAGTCCCACAAAGATTTCTGGGGTTAGACAACCAATTCTATTATTGGAAAGATCCCTGAAACAAACCAACAAAAAAAGAAAATCAATGAAAATTTATTGCATATTATTGGCATATATATCTACATAAACACAAAGGGTTTCTTTAATTTTCACTCTAAGGAGCTACAAAGGAAAAGCTAAAAGCTAAACTAAAAGCTAAAACTTTTCAGAAATATATTTGAATTTGTTAGTTTTCATACTTTATATAGTTAGAGCATACCAACATTGAGAAGAAACTGAACTTTATATTAATTCCTTCATAAATTAAATTAAGTAGAAACAGTCTTCAGAATATTGCTGACCAACTTTACCACATTTTTGCAATAATTATTTATTTCATGACAAAAGTGGCATGTATTTTACAATTTTACATAATGAATACAATATTCATCTTAGATTGAACCCAAAATATAATTCATTTTGTCCTTTCTAAGACCTTTTATCATACCTAGTCTTCTGCCTAGCTGAAGATGACTGAATGAGATTCTGAAGCAATCAGAGGCATACTAATAAAAAAGAAAGGTCACTCTTAAATGCATGGCATACAATTTTCCCCTGAAAGTAAGGTTATATTACAGTAATTCACATATACAAGAGGGTACGCTCTCCAGAGACAGTTAATGGGGCTCCGACATTTACTAGACAACAGATATAAAAAAGGGAATTTATTCTGCTCTTTGTGCATTCTGAACAACTACCCTCTGTCAGATGTCTGGTTTTTAACTGTGTTCCAACTTTGTTTCTTTTCAAATGTGTTTTCTTGGATAACTGCTGTGCTCTAATAATTTTCAATAATCAGAGATCCTTCTACAATACTGAACAACTTTTTGTTTGAAAACTAGAGCTGTATTTCAACTGGAGAAAAAAGCCCAGAAGTAAGTAAAGAGCCAGGGGACCTGGATAAAAACTTACTAAGGGAAGGCAATAGTGGAAGCCTTAGCAATGTTCTCAGGGAGAAAATAGGACAATCAATTATATACCAGAAAGATTTATATACTAGTGTAAGAAGCATGGGGAATAAACAGGAAGAATTGGAGGTCCGTGTACAATCACAGAATTACGATCTAATTGGGATGACAGAAATGTGGTAGGGCAGTTCATATGATTGGAGTACAGTCATGGCTGGGTATAATTTGTTCTGGAAGGACAGGCAGGGGAAATGAGGAGGTATTGCCCTATATATAAAGGAGTTGTACGTGTCTTCTGAGGTGCAACATGAAGTGGAAGGTAGGCCTCCTGGAAGTCTTTAGGTAAAAGGTCACAGAAGAGGGCAGCAAAAGAAATGCCATGGTGGCATCTGCTATAGGCCACCAAGCCAAGTGTAAGATATGGATGAGGTGTTCTTTGATCAACTGACAGAAATATCCAAATCACATGACTAAGTTCTCATAGGAGACTTCAATTACTGGTGACATGGTAGGAGAAAAACACAACTTTTTGCTACAGTGGGAGAGAGGCCAATTTGGGAGGAAGCTCTCTCAACTTGATGTTCACAAACAGGGAGGAATTGATTGAGACTGTGACCGTGGAAGGTAACTTGGGTGACCATGACCATGAAATAGTATAGTTAAGGATGCTAAGAGAAGGATGGGAGAAGAGTAGCAGAATAAAGACAGAAGGCTTAAAAAAAAAAGATGTCTTCAATAAATACAGGGAATAGATGGGCAAGATCCCTTGGGAGACAAGTCTGAGGGGAAAAGGAGTCCAGGAGAGCTGGCTGCATTTTAAGGAAACTGTATTAAAAGGCACAGGAGCAAGTTATCCTAGTGCAATGAAAACCATGAGAAGTGCAACCAGAGACTGGCCTGTCTAGACATCAGTCTTTTCAATAAGCTAAATCTCAAAAAGAAATCCTACAAAAAGTGTAAAGTTGGTCATATTACTATGGAAGGTTATAAAAGTATTGCATGGACACACATGGAGAAAATTATGAAAGCCAAGGTGAAATTTGAGGTGCAACTGACAAAGGACATAAAAGACAAAAAGGATTCTAAAAGTGTGTCAAAAATAAGAAAAACCAAAAAAACCCATAGGTCTCTTAGACAAATAGACACCAACATTTTGGTAGGTATGCCACCAATTAGACCCACACTCTCCCTGAGTGCTACTCCAGTTCTTTTCTTCTGCCTGATCTGCTGCTCTGCTTTCTTCTCCCTGCCACTGTGCAACATGCAGAGGCTGCCTGTGCCACGTGTAGCAGCTATGAATTTGAAGCTTGGCTACCTCTGGCTTAGACAACATGGAGAGCAGGCTGAATTATTCAAGGCCTTTTTTACTTCACTTTTCACAAATCAAACAAGCAACTAGATGATGAGCGTAGTTGAGAGCAAACATAGAGAAGCACGATGCTTTCAAGTCACCAGGATCAAATGGGGTGAGGCCTAAGATGCTGAAACAAATTACTGAGGTAATTTCAGAGTCATTGGCTGTCCTCTTTGATATCTTGTAGAGGTTGGGTAAAGTCCTAGACGATTGGAGAAGAGCATATATAGTTCACATCTATAAGAAAAGTACAAAGGAGGATCTAAGGAATTTCAGACCACTCAACCTGACCTTGATACCTGGAAAGATTATGAAGCAGGTCCTTATGTAGCAAAACCCCCAGTTTTTCTTTTTTTTTCCTTGTAAAATGCATTCCCTCCCCATCCCTAACCATTTCTGACTTTTCATTTCTCTCTCTATTCCCTATAGATAAGTATAAGTGAGCTAAGACATAGGATAAGCTTCAGCATTTTATTTTGGTAGCAAGTTCTATTTGTTTTTGTCTACATCCATGGTTACACATGCATCCAAGTCTTTTGTGACCTGATCATAAAAAGCAATCAGGTTGGTCTGACATGGCCTGCCCCTAATGAAACTGTGCTGGTTGCCTTTAAGCATCATCTCTGAGGCCAGCCCATCGCAGATGTGCTCCATGATGATCTTCTCAAAGAGTTTCCCTAGGATTGAGGTAAGACTGATGGACCTATAGTTGCCCAGATCCTCCCTCTTCCCTTTTTTAAAGATGGGGACCATGTTGGCTATCTTCCAATCATCTGGCACCTGACCTGAGTACCACGAGCACTCGTGAAGCCGTGCCAAGGGCCCTGCAATAACCCCTGCTAGCTCCCTCAACACCCTGGGGTGGAGATCAGCTGGACCCGCTGAATTTGAACGCGTCCAGCCCCTCCAGAAGCTCTCTAACCCGGTCCTCCCCAACCTGAGCTCTGGAGGCATTCCCCTCGAGTTTGTGTTGCATCATAGTGGGGAAGTCCCGGTCCCTGCCCAAGAAAACAGAGGTGAAGAATTGGTTAAAGAATTGGCTTTCTCCTCTGGCACAACCACCAGATTGCCCAGAGGATCTTGCAGGGGCCCATTTCCCGGTGCTTTCTTCATTCTCCCTATATATTTGAAAAAGGACTTTTTGTTATCTTTGATTTTGGACACAAGTCCTGGCTCTATGTCTACCTTAGCTTTCCTGACAGCCCGCCCCACAGGCCCGAGCAGAGGAGGTATACTCCTCTTTGGAGATAGCACCCCCCTTCCACTGGGTGTACACCACCTTTTTGGCAATCAGGCATTCCCATACACCCTTGGTGAGCCAAGGGGGCTTACGGGTACTCCTGCTCCCCTTGCTTGTTGTTGGGATGGTCACCCTGTGGGCCCCGAGTATCAGCCCCTTAAGGAACGACCACTCATCTTGGGCACTGAGTTCCTCTGCCCTCGAGAACCCCAGTGCCATTCCCACCAATCTCAACTCATTGAAGTTAGCCCTCTTGAAGTCTAGGGCTACCACCTTACTGCTGGCCCTTGACACCCTGCACTGGATGGTGAATTCCAGCAAGTGATGATCACTATCACCCAGGTAGTCAAGGACCACTTATCTGCCCCCCACCCAATATCTCAGCTGTCTGCCTCAGTTTCCAGCCCCAGTCTACCTTAAATAAACCCAAGCCTCAGTTCCTCAAACAGCTTCTCTGTAGTCTACCAGTTCTAATCTGAATTCTGGCAAATTTCACTCCCTGCACTTCAGTACTCTCTCTCTCACCTTAACCTTCCCCCAGGTACCCCAAGCATACACATACACACTGTACCATCCAAGTTGGGAACTTACCTGTGTGTATGTGTAGGTGGGTTGTATGTGTGTGAACTGGTGAGTGTGTGTGTGTATATATATGTCATTATGTGCATGATAAATGAATTAGTGATCTGTGTCTAACTTTTGGGGTGTATGTGCTTGAAGTGGTGATAGGTATGCATGTGCCTAGGCTGGTTTGGATGTGTATATGCCTGAGTTGGTAGTGTGTGTGTGCAGGCACCTGATTTATGTGTTTGTATATGTGCAATTGTGTCACACCCTCCTGTCTACCAGCGCAATATTGGGATCCTGAGAGTTGGCCTGACCCCACAGGGCAACACTTAAGGCATCCACTGTGAAACACTTAGAGGAGAACAAGATAATCAGGAACAGCCAGCATAACATGCTTGAACCAAAAAGCAAGTCACGAGTGACCAATCTGATTTCCTTTTTGATACAATGATGGGCTCTGTGGATGGACAAGGGCAGCCGATGTACTATATCTTGATTTTGGAAGTCTTTTGATACTGTCTCCCAAGATATCCTCATTAATAAGCTAAGAAAATAAAGAGTAGACGAAAGTACTGCAATGCAGATACATAACTGGTTGGATCACCATGCTGAATGAGTAGACATTAATCGCCCAATGTCTAGTTTGAATAAGATATTGAGTGGGGTTCTTCAGGGCTTCATGCTTAGCAAATTTACAGATGATACCAAGTTGGGTGGAACTACAGACAATCTGGAAAGTAGAGTCAGAATCCAAAATAATCTGGATAGATTCATAAAATGGTCCAAAAATCCATCAGATGAAATTGAAGGACAAGTACAAAGTTCTGTACTTAGGATGAAATAATTCCATGTGCAAATACAAACTGAGGAATGATGGACTAGGCTGTAGTACTGCAGAAAAGGACTTGGAGGTTACAGCAGACCATAAGCTGAATATGAGCCAGCAGTGTGCTCATTACAGAAAAAAGTAAAAAAGCTAACAGTGTTCTGGGTTGTATTAACAGGATTGTGCCTTGCAGACCAAAGCAAGTTCTGCTCTGTTCAGCACTGGTAAGTACAGTGTCCAATTTTGGCCCCCACACTTCAAGAACAATGTGGACAGATTGGAAAGAGACCATTTGAAAGCAACAGAAGAGCAGGTTAGACAGACACTGAGCTGAGATAATTAAGTCAGGGATGATTTTCCCACAGTCCTATTACTATAAGTATTTTGTCACTTTTGTCTTCATCCTTATTTCCTCCTATTATTTGTACATTTGACAACATACATGTGAACCAGGTAAGAATGAAAGAGTAATAATCTGCAAAATGTATTTACCATTTTATAGCTAAATCTTTTACCACTTGGAGACCTAACCAAGGGAAGAACATGGAGTTTTTAAAACTTTGCTGTGCTCCAGAGGTGATTTAAATCTAGAGTTCGCTCTTCTACCAGGCAGTGGAAAAATTCTTGTGCTGGTAAAGATTTAATATAATACTAAAATATAAGTAATTTTAAATACTTTTCAGTGACATTAAGTGGATAATTCCAGAAAAAAGTTGGCTGCTTCTCCATAATTATACTTTTGTATTTCTTTTTATTGAAAGGAGCACTGCCCCATAACAATCAAAGGACAAGAAAGTATAACATCAGAATTTTTTTAATACTTTTTTGTATTATAGAATGGTCTAGTGGTGCTGACATGAAGTCTGTAACATACTTCTGTTTTGCTTTAAGGGAAAAAGTATAACTGACAAATCATAAAATTCTTGTGTAATATTTTTTCTCAAATAAATAAATGCTTGGCTGAATGTAGAGCGAGTAGAGGAAATGAACCACACCACATAGCAAATTTGGGGTATCAAAACTAGATTTGAGTTGGAAAAAAACATCTTCCTACCTTATTCATGTGGTTCACAAGTGACACGCAGCAACAGGATATTTCTAACGTAGTAACTAGACACATATGCCCAACTCGACCATTATCATCACTATGAGTGCTATTTTTCACAATACATAGTGCAGGTTGGCAATAATGAAAATCTCTTCATTGTAAACTATGTTTCCTAATGAAGCATTAGCAAACAGAAATAACAGCTTGCACCAGCTTGCTGCACAGCACTCTCAACTGATCCATAGTTTAGCTTAGGCCTAGTTTGCCTCATGTCATGCAAATCTGTTGTTCATTATTCTTTGTAAAATATTTACATCAGAAATGTTGATTGATGAAACTGGTCTTACAGAACAGTAATATTCCTCTGTTGAAGAAATGAATCCCACATTTCTAGTGCTTCCCAAACTTTTTGTTATGTTCTCTTCTGTTAACCTATGAAATAACTCATTTTGCCATCGTGAATACCAAATTATCATAACATAATCAGTTCTAAGAAAGAATTATACAGAAGAAAAATTGTTCATTTTATATGGAGTTGACAGCCTGCAGTTTGCCAACTGACTCACCACAACTATGTCTACTTCAGCTGCCTGTGTTTCATTATCTTTAGCCATCAATGTATTGCTCAAGGGACATATATGAAAGAATAGGACATGAATGTAAGCAAGATTTCAAGTAATTAGTGTTCACACTACAACAAGAGCTTGGTCTCAGTGAAGAAATGTAGTGATCTTGTGTAGTCATCTACTACCTAAAACGTTCTTTTAATGCAGTGCTTCTCAAGTTTGTTAGACTGCAGGCACTGGTCACAAGACTCAAGGTACACCTTGGCAAACGCTAGCTCTTAGCTTCTTTTTTTTTTTAATTGTGGAAAAATCAAAGACTTTTTTTAGATTGCACCCAGTTATGTTGGTGTATCAGAAGAAAATGATAAAATATAGTTCTTGAAAGTCTCATATAGTAAATACCAGGCTTTAAGTCCCTAAAGCTTCTGCTACAATCTTTCTGCTTTCTGTCCCATCTCCTAATAGGTTTTGCCTATTTTTGACCTCTTTCCTGCTGGTGACCTCATCTTGAGTTTCCATAGTTGTAACTCATCCAAATTATATCAAGGCTTTTACAGGTTAGACAGAAGGCGGGACAGATTTGTACCCTGCAGACTTAATCAGAGATGCATTTTTATGAGCAGCAGGCTTATTTCATCACATCACTTCATTGGATCCTGAGAAATGATGACTATCTTGAGGTAGCCACAGAAGAAAAACCTGTCCTAACTTACAGGCAGCACACCCCCTCCCACACCGCGCCAAATGGAAGTGGGATCTTTCCCCCAACAGAGTGCCTAACTCCTATTCTCATCAAGGCATCAGGCCTTACCCCAGACTTAGATGCCAGATGTGCCCATTCATTAAGTCATATTGTATCACCAAATAACATGGATTTTAACATCCAAGATTCATTTACCTGGACCTCTACCGACATCATACACACCATTATCTACTAATAGTGCCCTTCTGTTGTCTGCACTGGACAGAGTGATCCCTACACGTAAGGATGAATGAACACAGATCAGACATCAATTCCTGAAAGGCATAAAAGACTGTGGCAGAACACTCTAACCTCCCTGGACATTCAACAGATGACCTCAGGGTGGCTGTTCTTAGACAACAGAAGTTTTTAAATGACCTTGAATGGGAAATTGTGGAACAAGAAATTATCCATGGACCGGATTGTATTAAGTATGGTCTAAGCCAAGATTGTGGATTCTTATCCCATTACCTTATTTTATATAACCCAAATGTCAACTAGGGGGTTAACTGGTTTTTCTCTCTCCTATCCATCTTTCCTCTCTCAGACATGCTCCCTTCTTTTTTCTCTTCCTTACCAACTCTTTGCTTTCTATTTAGAAGCTTTACTTCCTGCAGTCCCTTCACAGCATCTGATGAAGCAACCCTCCTGCTTACAAAAGTTTATGCTTTGCATCTCTGATTTGGTTAGTTCATAAGGTACAAATCTTCCCTGACTTCTTCCTGACTTCTGACTAATATG
This sequence comes from Crocodylus porosus, assembly GCF_001723895.1. Lineage (NCBI taxonomy): Eukaryota > Metazoa > Chordata > Crocodylia > Crocodylidae > Crocodylus > Crocodylus porosus. The sequence goes on along the minus strand of NW_017728951.1, from coordinate 27,162,593 downwards.
GCTAATTACCTCTCTTTTACAGGTTACCCATTCTTCCCACAAGAGGTCAGGGTTGTGTTAATGCAGTATATGGTCACACCAGAGTAATCTTTATTTTCAGCATTACAGTACTATTAATTTACACTGTACTGTATAACAACAACAATGAAAATAATAATAGCAATTTGGGTATACAATGGAAAATGTAGAGTTTATACCACAAATACATATGATTGTATACCACCATCAGTCATGGTTTCATAAAATTGTTATCTATAATTTTTACATGAATTTATGTGATTCATCATTTAACATCATTCACCATGTGTTGAGGGTTAGAAATACTGTCCATATACAAGACATGCAAATGAGCAGAAATGGAAGGCCACTGCAATTGTTTGGCCTTTTTATGCCAGAGGTTCTTCATTGAGTATGCTTTTACAAAGTCAAACTTCAAAGCAAGAATAGATATAGATGTCAAAGCATACAGTTTGATATTTTGAAATATGACCCGCCCCCTCCTCCCCCTTATTTTGCATTAAATTAGAAGGGAGTTGTGTTTTCATACCTGGGCTCCAAAATATACAATTATCACATGACCTTTTAAAGTATCAGCACTCACAAAAGATATTAAATATAATGTGGCCAACGAGATTAGATAAAAAATAAGAAAGATAAAAGCAGACTTAGTGTCTAGAACTGGTGAAAATAAATTCTCCAGAATGTAAAACCTTTCTTTCTAAAAACTGTGTTTATGAACCTCTCTTACAGTACCTATAATAAATAAAAGTGGATCCAGAATAACAGGTATGACAAGAAGCTACTGTTGTTCATTTAAAGTGCATAAGATTTAAATTTCAGAAGAATTTTTATTTAATATAAGAGCAATTCACTAGCTAAGCATGGTTTTAAACTCAACCGCTACCTGCTCGTTCATTTGAACATTTATCAGGTTGTTCCTTTCTAAAAGGCAAAAGATCATTTGAAATACTCTAAACCATGTCCCAAACTGGAGAGAGGACAACTGGAGCAAGACACACATTGAATGAATAAAAATAAAAAGGAGCCAAGTGCAGTTTGGAATTTTGTCTTTGCCCCAAGTCCTTATGTTATTATTACTTGATGGCATATATGAGTTCCCTCAGGACAGAATATCAATATGCACACAATTTTCAGGGTAATTCAAATGGAATTAATACTTACAGGCGCTTCAGTTCTGAAAGTCCATAGAAGGCCCCAGGCTCAATTGTGCTAATCAAGTTATTCTTCAAATCTCTAGAAATATATATATAAACATATATGGTAAGTGGAGCAATTAGTTATTACTTGACCAATAATACTGTTCTCATATATGAACATATCAGCAATTTTTTTATATGCTAATTCATATTTAACCTCAAAATAAGAGTGAGTGAATCTTAACATTCAAAACAAAAATGTATTGCTATACTTACAGTTTTAAATAATTTCAGTTATATAAGATACAGTGCTAAGAAACCTTTCTGTTTGTGTTAGTGTTCTTTTTAAATTTCCCAAACAAGTTTGCCAGCCTTACCAGTCTCAGGAAAAAAAAATTATCAGTTAACAATTTCAGCAAATGAATAAAGTCAACATCACAATAACCCACTGGCTTTCTTCTCTATTATAATATAATGTATATTTTATATGCAACATTTTCTTCCTTTCTGCGTAATGTAAGTAGAGCAACTGATATGTGGTACACTGTATAGACAAGTCAGCATACTGCATTGGCAAACATACAGTTTCTTGTATCTGACAGATAGGTGTTTCATTTTGCCCTTGGTAGTTATCCAGGGGATTAGTTGTTGTACAGATTAATATTTTCCTGGCATCAGCCATTTCATCTGCTTCTGGCACACAGCTTGAAGCAGTGCCAGTGCTCTTAATTTAATCCCAACTGACTTGAATTCTAAAGAAATTGCTTGGGGTGTAATTAGATGGGCAGGCATCAGGGATATCCACTGTAACATCTTGTAGACTTCTGAGGCCAGATTCTGTTCCACCTATTAAACAAGTGGACTTAGAAAATGAAATGTGATTTTACCCCATCCTGCACAGGTCCCTAAGAGACAATTAATGAAAAGGGTGTTGGAATCTTCCTCCACCTCCTCACTGTGTTTTTGTGACAGTTTATCATAATAAGATGACGGTTTGTTACAAAAGTAGAGGCATTAGTGGACTTTCTGGACTTGATTAGTGTGGAAGAAAATACCACTTAAACTGCTGACAGATATTAAATTTAAGGCATGATGGGATCTAATCCACAATCCCAACAATTCCACCTCCTGCCATGCCCCATGTACATGGAGGGATGCACAATTTGGGGATAGGGAATTGAATCCAAATGGCACCTTATGTGCCAGTGCAGAGAGAGCCTGGAATTATGATCCCAGATTTCCCCTGCACCAGCAAGTCAAAAGCCAGGTGCTTCCAATCAGCTGATTGTCAGCTGGGGCCTTGAAACTAACTGGGGTATGGAACTTGCCCCCACCGGACCCTGGCCCCAGCCGACAATCAGCTGCGCATCAAAACCCCAGCTGGGTGGTACACATGGCTTTACTGGTCCTGGTGCACAGGACCCCAGAATTGGGCTTGCCACAACCTGATGCCAGGTTCCCCATGTTCTGGGATGTGTAAAGTGAAGTTTTTACCAGTCCTGATACACAGCATCAGGGAACACCTCCCTGATCCCAGGGTCCTGTTGCAGTGGAACCTTTAAGAACTGCATATGAAGCTTGGCTGCACAGTGCACACAGTTTTCCCTGATGAATGGAGACCTTAGAATAGGAGAGTGGTTCCTTGACCCCAGGATCCCCAGAGGCTGAGGATGTCAGAAAACCATGTGTGCAGCCAAGCTGCACATGCAGTCTTGAAAAGGTCTGGGGTTTAGGGAACCTGACATCAGGGAGGCACCCATCATCATCACAGATCATTATAGAGATGTAGGGCTGTAAGAGGTCATCCAATCTAATTCCCTGCCTGAGATACAATCATCCCTATCCAAACCATTCTATACCACTCCACAAAGTTGGGCTCACCACACCTCCATCTGTCTCCGGGGGTCAGGTGAAGATCCAGGGACTACTCCTACCTGCAGCCCAATTGGATAAGGAACAACTATTTCCTGGACCCTGGGGCTGCTCCATACTGGATCCTGACACACAGCGAGTGTCATAGACCAGCGCCAACCAGCCATATTCAATTTCATTATATGTGGAATAACTTTGTGACTTATTGTATTATAACACTTTAAATTGACTTGAACATGTAGCTGGTTTACTATTTAAGGCATGATTACCCTGTTAATCCTATCCTGAATGTAATGTATGTGAGGGGTCTCAGGCACCTAAGACTACTTACACACTTAATAGGTGGAAGAGAATCACTGATGTTCATCATTTAACTATCTGAAAATGATAACAGATGAATGGAAATTAATAATAATAGTGATGTTTTTCTCAGGCTGGCAATAGCAGCATACCAGTACCAGTACTGATAACACCAAAGTGACAATATGTCAAAATAACTATTAGTCATTACTGCCATGGCTTTCTATTTTACTGAAAATAGACAACATGTTTGGTGAAAGACAGATTTTGTTGACATCAGCAGGAATTTTCCTATTGATCTCACTGACACAGCAATCAACAGAGATCCAAGTTTTTGATTCTCCATGAAAATACACAGTAAAACCCAGATTTTCTCCTTTAAAGGAACTGGTCCTTTAGGAACTAGTGGGTTTTCCCTTGTAACCTGGCAGAGTTCCAGCCTGCAAGGTGCTGGGGGGAGCAGGAGGAGGGCAGTCAGGCAGGGGTGCCATGTGCATGTGCACAAGTATACATGCACATGGCCACCATGCAGCCTGGAGAGCAGCTACTGCAGCTCCCTCCAGGTAAGTGTGGATAGAGGGACTGAGGCCCCCATAGTGAGAGAGGCAGGGAGTTGAGCAAGGCTGGGGCTGCTGCCCAGCCTGGGCAGTATGTGGGTCTTGGGGCCTGGGATCATGTGGAGCTTCAGGGTCCAAGCAGGGAACAGAATGGGGCCATGGGTGGCTTGTCTGGGAAAGAGATGGGAAGGCTGTCTACTCACTGCTGTGCGAACTACCAGGACACATGCCTCTCAGATTTGTGTGCGGGGTGGGGGTGGACCACCCATTGGGGGCTCAGGCTCTCCCCCTTGCTGCCTTTTCCCCAGGGCTTCCATGGTCCAGCAGGTGAGACCCAGCACAACAGGGCAAAGCAGAGTGAGGAAACTCAGTGATGCCACTGCAAGCCCTGCACTGCCATGGTGAGGCACCCCTGGCCTGCCCAGTGGCAGTGGGAGTGGCAGCACAGAGTTGTGCCCCTCATTGCTACCAGGCAGGTAGGCAGTGACTCACTTTCGTGGTGCAGGGCTCGCAATGATGGCACCAAGCTTCTCCACCCAGCCCCACTCTGTCCTGCTGTGTTAGATCCCACCCACTGGGCCCCAGAGGCCCCAGAGGGAAGGCAGCAAGCAGTTGAGTCCAAGCCTGCAGTGGGCAGCATGCCCCCTGCCCCCTCCCCCACACTCACAGGCTCCACTCAGGCTGTGCCACCCATAGCGGGGGGAGCCAGGGCTCAGGTTCTGCTGCAGGGAGCTGCAGACTCGGGTCCCTGGCCCCATAGCCCTGGCAGCTGGGGGGTCGGGGGCTATGATTGAGGAGTAAGGGGAACCAGAATATCAGGGCTGCTCAGTGCCACAAAGTGGGGGAGGGGGGGAGCCTCAGTGGGATCCACTTCGTGGTGAGTGAAGGGAGCAGGTGGAATCTGATTTTATATTATAAAAAAACCCAAAATCAAATGCCAAAATTTATAGGTATTTCGAATGTATTTTATTATAGTGATTGAGGCACTGGTAGGCTTCCATATTGCTTTACAATTGTAAATGTATCATTGCATCCAACTGATATATATATATATATAGTGGCATTTCATTTTAATCACAGAAAAACATGGATTTGCAGGGGGGCGGGGGTTAATCAGAGAATTTGTGATTTTTAAACACAGAAAACCAGTATCCCTGGTAATCAGTTCATTTCACTTAACCTCCTAAACATGGAAATATGACATTATGATTTCTTACATAAAAAGAAGTCCCAATAATGTCTGTATCTGTGAATATTTGAGTTTTTCTTAATAACTCAGTAATGTGGTTTTAAAGCATCCCTCCTAATCATCTCTCTTATTGGTTTGCAAGGTATATTTAGAAAGTTATTTTCTCTTGTAAATTTGATCGGGATATGCTTGATGTGAGCAATAATTCAGCTAAGAAAAAAAGCTTATTAGCTCAAAGGTTGTACAACAACTCTGTCTACACATAGTACACAAACAGAAACTACACCATATACCAAATACATTGTTTATAGGAAATTACAGTTCATTGTCATCAATACATTTTATAAATCAACACTTTATATATATATAAACATAGCAATGACATGGCAAGGACTAGATCTACTTATAAATCAATGGGAAAATGTATTCTTAGTTTTCTTCTGAATGAAGTAACTTGTATTGCTTATCATTAATTTCATAGGATTAACCAGAACAGTTGCTTTACATAATAGATTTGTAGTTAAATTGCACTGTAAGCTTAGTATTTTCCAATGTTTTGAACTAAATCACTTGTATTCTATTTTTACCCCTTGCTTTTATGGTGCATGAACTCTGTTGTAAAGTCAACTGTGTAGTGATAAAGTCAACCATGTAGTGTTCTTAGATCAATATTTGTTTTTTAGCTCCTCTCTCATCTGCGTAGTGCTTTCTTAATAAAGATAATATCATACCTTTTTATGCTGTGACATCATTAAAACAAATCATGTATGAAAGTTGAAAAGGGAGCTAGTTTTTAAAACCAGAAATAAAACTGGGTTAACCTAGTAATCCTATTTAAATTAAATATTGGAACATAGGAAAGTAGGACCAGAAGAGACCTCAAGAAGAGGTCCTAAAATGGGGCCAAAGTCATAATAGCTAGCTAAGGGCATGCAGCAAAAGAAGCAGGACAGAAGGAGCAATAGGAGAAATACACATGTACAGACTGGTGGCAGACTCATGCTCATTCTAAGCAAATGCAATACAATCCTTTTCCTTAGGCTGTATGTTAAACCACAGCAGATCTCCATAAGGAATTATGGGCTATAACATCATTATCATGTTGTTGATATTCTACTGTTATTTTTCATTATTAAATCTAACACTGCATGCTTCCTAGCTTTCTCCATGGCTGGTATAGATAGGGACATGGATGAACACTACACAAACTTAGGCTCATTTAGGAAAAAAACCAATATTGTTTATTAATAAAGGGTCAAACCTTGAGGAACTGTGCAATGTTGCACCTCACCTTTTGTTTTTTGTCACGGTGGTTTTGCTGCTTAGAAGTAATATTGAAACATTCCTAGAAGTCCTGAAAGCAACAGCAGTCAGAACTACATTTTTCCATCTCAGTTGATCAAGAAGTTAAAATATTTCTTCTTCGAGATGCATCTTACAGCTATGCAGAGACACATACAGAACCTGACTAGACAACTACAAGGTCTTGAAGTCTTGACCGTTTTATAAGATACATTTACACTTTTGTTTAAGGTTAACCAATATGAGTAGTTCCCTTAATATTCACAGATTCAAAATAAATCTTGTGGTCTACTGTAGTTCTGTCCATAATAAAAATATAGTGTACCTTTCTCTAGTTAACACTGGAGGCGTACCAATACATTGGTCCAATATTGGAGCGGTACCAATATGAAGAAAACTGTTTATATCAGATATCAGCCTGATGGGGCCAATAATTTCTCCAATAAATTCCCATGCCATGTGTAGATGCAGTGCAGTATGGAGCAAAGCTGGCAGCATGGAGGGCTGCCTCCAGTTGGTAAGTCGAAAGGGGAGGGGAGAATCATGTGGGCCAGATCAATGCTGCCACAGTGAGGGAGGAGTGGAGCAGGAGCAGACTGCCCACTTGGGGGGGTGGAGGCACAGTTCATGGGGTGAGGAGGCTCCTACTTGCACCCCGGGAGGGGGAGGGCGGGGACAGAGGGAGCGTGTGCCCCCAGATCTGCATGGCACGGGATAAGCAGCAGCTTCCCCTCCCTCACCATGGGGGGCATTGATCTTCGCCCCCACATCCCGTCCCTTCCCCGTCCCCTTCCACCACACTGGACTAACCACCTGGAGGCAGCTGTATTGGCTGTTGGATCAGTATTGGCTGATATGCCTCCATAAATATCAGCTATCAGTATCGGCCCCCAAAAACTCTATCGGTACACCCCTAGTTAACACTAATGAAAAAAAAAGAATAGGAGGTGGATGTTTTTGACTTATGAGAGTATTGATTATGCAAGTGGTTAGGTTGGCAAAGGTCCTCTGCTTTTCATTTATGAACACATCTGTAAGGGAAATCTTCATTCCTTTCAACTTGACCACCACTCCTTTAATGGTAAGTCTTTTTCAGCGCCCTTTTCCTAGCTTTACTTGGCTCTGTAGTAACTTCTTTCTTGGGTTGGCGATATATGGTATCTATAAAATCACAGCATTCTATCCAGGATTAAAGTTGAAGACCACTTAGAAACCTCATTTACAGCAGACATCCACTTTTGGATAAGATAAACTTACAAAAGCCCATCATACCCATGCTCCACACGGTAGAGTCACCATTATTTCAGTCCAATATGCAATTCAGATTGAAGATCTGTAAAGCTATGAATGGCATATTATTTAGCAACCCACGCGAAAAAAGTCCTTCGTGATTTTCAGCATGAGTATCAACAGCTAGGAATAGAACCAAAAAGAACCAAAATGGACAACAACATTGTTGACAGGTGATTTTTAATGCATATCAAAAAAAAAAAAAAAAGGCAAGTGGACAGGAGGCCTTGGAATACTGCAAGTTGCTGTCTGTTGACTTACAGAAACCCTCTTCTGTATTCCCATAACTTAGAAAAACTGTAAGAAAATTAGCCCCACTCAAAATGATCATCTACAGGAAGATGAATGCATAGCCTAATATTATCAAATGCCAGACCATTTCAGGGAAAACTGTCCATCAATTAGACTGGCCCAGGCAAAAAGGGACATCTGGTCTCCTTACTCTGGAAACTGCACATAAATTTAGTAGGTTATTTTAGTAAGGCAGTTCCCAGAAAATTATATAGTATTATACTGCCCACACTCCTGGCACCTTATTAGTAAGCATGTTCTTGTTAGCATTATCCCATCATGATACACTGCACTGTTAACTTAAAAAATAAGGTTTTCCTATCTACTCCCCATTGTACACCACAATATTGTGGCAATACAAAATAAAAAGTTTCACAAATACTCATCTACATTTCCTATTTTTATAGTAGGAATGTTTATTTTTCATTATGTCATTGCCTTTAACATTTAATCATTTATTTTTGTTTAAACAGAATGATCTTTGTTAATCTATTAATTTTGGACTAGCCATTTTCTAATTTAAATAAAACAGTGTAATATTGAAGAATTGTAGAAGTTCATATCAATTTTCACTGAGTTAAAGAAGCCATGGTACATTTGGTTGCCTGTTTACATGTTTTCCCAAAAGCTACTGCTGAGGTTTGGCAAAACAGCTCGATCACAGAAGTGCCAAGTAGTAGCCCAGATAGGCCATAAACACGCATGTGTGCACAGACACAGACACCATCAAGAAACGTTGACATTAACCATAAATGGCAAAAGGAAGAAAAAGTAATATTGAGTGACCACACCATGACCCAGTTAAAATGACCAAAAAATATATATTTTTTAACTAACACTTATGGTTTTTCATCATTTTTGACAAACAATTCTAACTTTTAAGTATCTGCTCTAGGTCTCAATGATGTGTCATTTGTGGTGTTGGCGTCTGCATCTGGTGGCAAGACCTGAAAATAAATCAAAACCAAACTACTGTTACAATTACAGACGTATGACGCTACATGAAGTCAGTGCTAGTTGTTACAATTACAATGTTTATATCATGGTTGCACAGCTGCAAAAATACAACTGGAACATTTATTGGAAAGGTATGTTGCAGAGTTTTATTACTATTGTTGGAGGTACCTATGGCATGATACCATACTCTTGACTAAACACAGATGAGAAAAATTGCAATAATTACAGTTATTGAAAAGGAACTGTCTTAAGAACCTCCTGCTCCCCTCCAAATGAATTCAAATTGCCAGAAGATAGCTTCCCTTCCATATAAACTCTAATTTATAATGTAACACATACAAAATATAAATACTCCATCCACAGGCACATATTTACAGTTTCACTGTATCAGACATATCAATGTAGATTAACAGTCTTTCAGATTTACAAAAAAATCGGGCAGCCCTCTGATTGATTAATACAGGCTGCTTTTCACCTTGAGTCTATGATCTTTGTGCTGGCACCTATTTAATTAACTGAATAAATGGTATTCAGTTAAAATTGATAGCTGACCTAGAGCAGAAGAAAGTCTGCGTCCAAAATACCCACTTGCCAGTGCCTCAATGGTGGTAGATCTGAAATAGGAGAAAGAGGCTACCAAAGGCTACTGATAAGTCTTTATTTGCAGAATTTTTAATGGGTATAAAGTGGCTTCTGACACCTCAGCCATCCAGCTTTCTTGTCTAACTAAACATACAAAAATGCCCTGAAGACGTACAAGAATTCAGGTTCACTGTATGCATTTATAAAATAAAATATATTATGCTAAAATGGTTAAATTTCATCCTAAACCTCCTTATTGAAAGAATTTAGTTCCCTTTACAAGTTAGATTCTGATGACTTGGACATCTTTCTATTAGTGCCTATGCCTCCAGATACCACAGAACTTTCCTTAAAATATATGTACTGTCAATACTTTGCATGCATATTTATCACAAGAATGTTCAACTAATTCCAGTTCTTCATTCAAGTTCTTGACATTGATACATCTCTCATAAAAATTATAGGTTTTACAAACAGGACATCTGTGTTTAGAAAGCTGTCATTATGCTGCTACAAACTTTCCAAAAAGGCTCCAAAAAGAGCAGTCAGTTGCAGAGCACATGCCAAATGCCAGTGAATTATGACTGACACTGCTTTTTCAATTTTTCCTAATACTATGTAACAAAAGTACATGGGGTCAAGTTCTGCACTTGAAAGAAAGCCCAGCTATATTAAATGGGAGCCTTGTCCAAACATGAATCCAGGACCAGGTCCCAACAAAAATGAGTTTTACAAAGTGGTTATGATTAGTATTCACTGGGCAGGACTATAGAATTAAAAGCAAGTCAGGACCCCCAGTGAGATGAGACACCATACCTAATGTAAATCATGTAATCATTACAGATTGTCAGGGACAGCAGTTTTGGCTACAAATACAAAGAACTAAGGTAAGATGACAAATGTGGCTAAAAAAGGTTAGGAGCATCTGGCTGTACTATGTCTGGCTCGTGTTTGGCATGTGTTCACTGCATATCTTCACTCTGACTGGCTGTATATTATATAAGGTATTTATCTATTATATAGGTATTTTACTGTTCTTCCCTCAAGAGGCCGCTCCAATTACCCATTAGACACCTAGGGCGTGTCCAGATGAGCATGCACATGCCTCTTGCAGTGTCTCAAACCAGCCTGGCCCAGCCCAGCCCACTAGCACACGGCTTTGGACAGGACTGGGAAAGCCGTGCACTAGCGAACCAGGCCGGGAAGTTTCCATTCAGCACACAGTCTGCATCATGAAGTGCCATGCTGCCACTCTGCCCACTGTGCTGGCACTATGGGAGGTGGGAGGAGGCAGGTGGCAGCCCTCTGTCAAGCCCCTCCACAAACCCACCCACAAAGTGCACATCCTTCCACACCACACACCTGGCTGTAGCAGCCAGCTGGGCCATGCGTGGCAGAGCTGCCAGACCCATGATTTGTGTGGGGAGAATGCTCCTGGCAGACCCAACCGAACCCACCCAACAAGGCCCACTAGCATACCCTTACACAGGACTGGGAGGCATGACTTTAGGACGCATGGCTGGATCACACCGGGCATGTTCTCCATGAGGGTCAGGCAGCGATGCATGTCAGCGGTTCTGTGCCTGCAACGGGCCATGGCGCATCGCTGCCTGACCCTCATGAAGAACATGCCCGGCCAGCCCGACATGACTACCCCCACCCCCAAACCGCACATCCCCCACTCACACACCCCACACCACCCTCACCCACACCCCTGCCCACCCCACTCCTGCAAACCTCACATCCAGCATCACACACCTACACAGACAGGATGAGACCTGCTGGCAACTGTGGCTGCAGGGGCAGCTGTCTCCACATCCTAGTTAGTGAAGGGGTCAAGGAGCTCTACTTTTTCTATGCTAAGAAAGCCAAAAGCAAAAATCAAAGCATATAAATATTTAGAATTTATTTTATTATAATGATAGAGACACTGGTAGGCTTCCAAATTGCTTTACAATTGTAAATATATCAATAAAACATTGCCCAACTGATCTCTCTCTCTCTCTTTCTATGTATATATATGTGTGTGTGTGTATATATATATATACACACACACACACAGAGACAGAGAGAGGTCTTTTTGTTTTAATTCTGCAAGAACATGGATTTTGGGTTATTTTAAAGAGTGAATTTGGTTTGGTTTGGTTTTTTATCAGAGAATTTGCAGTTTTTAAATAGGGAACACCAGGATTCCTGCTAGTGAGACAAGTGACAGGACCCAGGCAGAGTAGCCTGCTCAAGGCTGGGACCTGGGAGGTGCCAGAGACCCTTCCTGCAGCCGTGGACATTGAGGGTCATGATCTTAAATGACCTCATGGCTACAGTGTGGATCAGACTGTTCGGCAGGGGCCTCACACACCTCAACACCTGGGGTGGGGCCCACCGACTCGCACAGTGTCTACAAAACTGAAGGCCTGCCTCCAGAGCTGGGCATTGCAGTGCTTGGGCCCTTTGCCTTCCCCTGCCAGGGCCCTCGCAGTGTCAAACATGCTGTCAAAATCTCCTCAGTGGTCCAAGGCAAGATGCACCTCGCTGGTGGACCGCTGGGTGTATTCACAGTGAAGGAATGCAAGTAGCTCCCCCCTGGGGACTGCCAAGACCTAGAGGTCTGCAGGCTCCACAGAGCCTGCTGGCTCTCAGGTGTCCTCCTCCTGGTCCTGGGACTCAGGGGACTCCTTGGGCACCATCTGAACCCCCAGGTCCGCTAAGGCTCTGGATTCAGGTTGGGATTGGGAGACTTCTGCAGCCCCTTGGGGTGGGAGCAGAGGTAAGGGTGGGGGTGGGGCTCCCTCACAAGACAGCAGGGCAGGACTGGAACTCCAGGGGTCTCTGTGGGTCCCCAACAAGAACAGCCTATCAGTCAGGGGATCTCATCTTGACCCTCTCTGGGGTGGAACCACAGGGTGGTCTGGTAGCAAAGTTATTTTGGGAGGGCGTGGAGAAGACCAGTCAGGCATCTGGGTGGCATCAGTGCCTGCCTTGGGCTCCTAGGAGAGAGTATCTCCCCACTCAGGACTCACTGGGGTGAGCCCAAAGGTCTCCATCTCCCCCAGCTTGTTGGAGAGGGGAGAGCTCCTCTACCAGACCTACCATTAGGCTGGCCATGGCCCATGTTCTTGGGATAGAGTCTCAGGCTAGCAGAGCAGGGAGCTTCCTCCATGGGCTCCTGCATAGGACTGGCTAGCAGCCCTGATGCCTCCTCCACCGGGATTACCCATTTCATCTTTCCCAGCGGTGCGTGTCAGGCACAGCTGGCAGAAGGTGGGGGCTGGGGTGTGGGGCAGTTGCAGTGGGGGCATGGCTAGGCACAGGGGAGCCCTGTCAGCTGTTGCAAACTTGGTTGAGGGATGGGGTCCCCTGAGCTCAAAAGGGAACTGGGTGTTGTGGCTGGGGTGGCAGAGGGGCCTGAGGGTGGAGGGGTATCAGTGATAGGGGCACCCCTCTTGCCAGTGGGACCCACAGATATCTTCCCTATCCAGCTCATGGAACACTTATTATGCAAGTGCCCTGGCACATGGCACCGGAAGCACTGTAGGTCCCCCAACGTATAAAACACCCTCACCAGGAAACAGAATCATGAGGCACCCCTCAGACTCCAGCTGTGCTCCTGCCACCAGCTGGGCCATGACCTGGTGGCAGAAAGAATGCATGTGGCAGGTCCCTACGCCCCAGCGGAAGGGCCAACACCAGGGAGATAACCCTCCCCAGGGTTTGGAGCTGGCAGACCAAGGCCCAATTAGGGATATACGGTGGGACAGAGTTGAGGTCTCCAGCTCTTCTAGGTGCTCAAAGGGGATGTATTCACCCTCTAACATGAGGCCCTCTCCACCACTTTTTGTGTGGCAGCCTCCAAGGCAAGGGAAAAAAAAACCCTCGCCATGAAAACAGGAGGCCATCACGATATCGGGGGGCGGGGGGGGGGTCTACCACCTGAGCCAGGGCCTGGACCAGGTCTCAAAGTGCAGGTTCTCCTACTCGGACAATGAGCACTTACCCCATGCAGGTGAGTGCTGGAAAGGGGGGCCCATTGCCCAAGCTGGAAGGGCTGACAGTGGAGGGTCCAGGCCCTGCAGCTGCAGGTCACCCTGCAGCTGCCTGAGCATAGCTGCGGCTCCCTTGCTGGGAACTGCCAGGGCTAGGGCCAGGGACAGGCTGAGTGGGCATACCAACTGGTGTAGTACACCTGGTCCCCTCAGGTGCCAGTGGTCTGGGTTGGAGGCAGGGTCCTTGCCTTTCCCACCCCCGGATGTGGAGAAGGCCAAAGAGGAGCCTTTCCCATTACCCTTGCCTTGGGTCCCTGATGTGGTGATGGGCTTGGGAGCCTCTCTAGGGCTGGGCCTGGATGAGGGAGACTCCCTGTCCCCTCTTGCTTTCCATTAGAGTCCCACTTATCCCAAGAGCAGGGAGCACAGGCTTGTCTACCCCCAGAGGGGGTAATATAAGGGAGAAGGAAGCCAGAAAAACAAACAAAAAAAAAAACACAAAAGGGCCAGTGAATCCAATAGGGACAGCACAGGAGACTGGTAGAAGGGGCAGGCCGTCCCTGCCACCAACACAGCCGGTGGCTTCTGCAGGTGCTCACCAGCCCCATCCCTGCCACTGCTGCCAAATTCTGTGAGTGCTCTCCGCAAACCCAAGAGGCACAAGTCACTCATGGGGGTAGGCTGGGGCTGTGCGGGGAGGAAGGGGGCTGAAGATCACTGAGTTACAGCCCCATAGGAAACCAGGTGGGCTATGTCTGGGAAAGGGGCTGGGGAGACTCAATATGGCTTATTCAGCCACACATCAAACACCAGGGCAGGGAGAGTGGGCCACAGGACTTACCACAGAAGGGCAAAATGCACAGGGGAGGCTACTGAGGCAGGTGTAAAAGATGGCTGGAGTGGTGGAAGGGGGTGGCAGCAGCAGCAGCAGTGACAGCAGAAACCCTTTATTCTGCTCACAACCACCACCTCCACCCCCCACCTACCCCTTCAACCAGCAAAGCCCCCTCCCTCATCCCTCCCCAATACACAGAGACCTTCTAATCACCCTCCCTACTGGCCAACAATAAACCCCCACCTCCCAAACTGAAAGCTATATACAGCAATCTCAGTCTTGCTCTGAATGCTGGAGTGGGAGGCTGTGTGGTGAGGAGCCTGGCAGGAGGCGGCCAAAACCCTGGCCACAGACAGTTCCCCCATGGGTCCAGGGACTGTCATGAACACCAGAAGTTCCTATGAGCTGGTGGAGACCCTCCTCCAAGGCCCATGCAGGGGCCTGCAGCAAGGGAGTAAGAGGGACCCTGCAGGGCCAGGGGCCCAGTGTGGGGGGCCTGCACATGGGTTCCAGTGGCTGGCCCTAGCTGACCATTTGCTGCTGGAGCAGCTCCACATGGTGCTGCTCCAGGGCCTCCAGCTGGGCCCAACACACCCACTGCACCCAGTCCCGTGCCTTCTGGGATGATGTCTTTGTTCTGCCAGGCCAGCTCCTGCACCTACTGTCATGCCTGTTCCCACACTGCCCAGTTTTCAACCATTTCCACCAGCCACTGGAACAGGAGGGTCCAGTCTGTGGTGTGCTTCTGGGGCAGCCAGCACATTTGGAGAGCTGAAACCCTGCTGCAGCATTCCCACAGGGATCTGCAGCCTCTCCCCAGCATCCAGATTTTGGCCCTGCAGAGATGAGACATAGAAACTTTTTGTGTGAGTTTGCAACACTGCAGAGATGAGATGCTCTGCACCAGAGACACTGTACTGCCTGGCCTCAGATCAGAGGTTGGCCATACAAGTGCCTAGGAACCATGGTAAGCTGTCCAGGAAGGGCTGGACCCAGGTGATCACTGGCCAAGGGCTCCCCTAAGGCTGGCAGCCCACTGGGAGCTGACTGCAGGCAGCCTACCTCCCCTGCCCCCCTCCCAGGGCAAGCCAGGAATATGCTGCTGCAGCTCCAGACTACCTCCCCCCAACCTGCAAGCCAACCATTCTGCTGCACTGCTGCCCAGCCCAGAGCACCTGGGCTTGAGGTGTGAAGGGCTCCCAGACAAATGGGGTGAAAGGTTGGCCATGCCCCACCCTCCCTGCAAGGGGTATCTTCAGGAAGGTGCCCTGGGGCCACCCCTCCCAGACTCCTGCTTTGCCCCAAACATGCCCCTTCTGTGTATGTCCTGGGTACCACATGATATGCTGCTTGTCCAGCAAAGGGCTACCCAAGCCACTACACCCTGCTACTGCTGATCCTGCTGATGCATCAGGAACACCTGCACTCCCGGTTCAGGACCCTGAGCTACAATGGCACAGCAATCCCAGGCTGCCCCACAACTTCTACCACTGCCTGGGAGAGCTACCTGTGGCAGCCCTACCTGTCATCCCACCACCCTGGATGCTGAGGAGGACATCACTGCTGGCATTGACACTTTCCTTGGCATATGAAGCCTGTGCCCACCTAGCTACAGGGACACAGACTGCTTGATAAAGTTTTGAACTGTGTTCTGCCTCTCTGTATGCTGTGTGGTGGGGGAAACCAAGGGCCGAGGGATTGCGGGCAGCCTGGCCAGGGAGTGGGGGCAGGAGCAGGGCTGGAGATTGGGACCTCTCCCAGTACAGGACTTACCATGTGTGTCCAGGGTTGGGGAGGCTGGCAGCTTGACGAGGGGCTCTGTGTCAGGAATGGCATCTGGCCGCACCTATTGTACATGGCCTGCAGTGAGTGGCAGACCAGCACCCAGACAGGGGCCTCTTCCCCTGGGAAGGAGCTGGTGCTGCTGGTGGGTGGTGGTAGCATGGCTGGCCACTCCTTGTCATTGGGTGTGGGGGTGGGCCATGGGTGAGGCAGTCACTGGGCAGGACTCTCCAAGCTGCTAGTGGATGCAGCAGCTGGGGAGGTAGGCAGAGCAGGGCACTGAAGGCCCACGATCTCCTCCTCCAGTAACACATCACTGGAGGCATTAGAGAAGGGTGTAGGAGAGGGAAAGACACCCCTGCTGGTGGCACACAGAGGGGTCTGGCCTGTCTTCTGGGGTGCCAAAATCTGGGTCAGCTCCCACATGAAGAGCATGGTCTTCTGGGCATGCCTGGAACAACAACTGAAGTTGGTCATGGCCACCCACTATACCCACAAGAGCTTGGCCTTCACACAGCACTGCCGTACCATCTGGGAGTGGCCTCGCACACGCATCCCATCTGAAATGGTCTCATCAATGTGGGCATGCAAGTAGCCACCCTGCATGAACTGCCTCTGGATGTCAGCCCCACCCCACAGAATGCTGCCTCCTCCTGGGTCCAGTTGGGGACTTGGGTGCTTGGGATGGGAATGGGCACTCGGGTGGAGCCAGGGCTCAATGATATCAATATGCTGACCATGTTCCCTGCACTGGCTGTCTGGGCACCCATGCAGCTGTCCCAGTGATGCCAACCCTGGACAGCTGCCAGCAGCACCCTGGAGAGGGGCGTGGCCAGGGACAGGGAGCCATACAATGGAGGCACTTCACCACAGTGCCTTCAAAGAGACAGAGCTGGGGGTGAGCAGGAGCATGTGTTGGCTCTGCTGCCATAGAGAGCAGGGCCACCAGCACTGAGGGAAATCTCAGGGCTGGGTAAGGGACACAGAAGGCTGCAGCCCTTTTCAACACTCACCTGTGGCCAAGGAGTAAGTCCAGCTAGGGAACAGGATGGCCAGAGGCTGCCTGGATCCTTTCCAGGGAGGCACAAGGGGGCTGGAAGCAGCACTGACTCCTTCAGGCTCCCTGTGCTTTGTGCCTCAAGGCACAACATGGCTGGAGGCTTGTATAGCCTGCAGCTAGAGGCTGCCAGAAAGCAGCCCAGCCCTGGAGGAGGAGAGGTGGCTAGCCAGGAGCCCTGGGGCTGGGCTCTGGCCAGCCCCTTATGGGCTGGGTAGACCCAGCACTAAAGTCCCTGCATTAATGCACATTAACGTGTCTAGATCTGC
The DNA here is from genome assembly GCF_001723895.1 of Crocodylus porosus. Classification (NCBI taxonomy): domain Eukaryota; kingdom Metazoa; phylum Chordata; order Crocodylia; family Crocodylidae; genus Crocodylus; species Crocodylus porosus. The sequence continues at coordinate 27,145,170 of NW_017728951.1, read as the reverse complement.
ATTAATGCACTTTAACTAATCACGTCTAAATTTTATACTTACTTTATGCAGGTATCAAACTTAGGTGGGATTAGCCTAAATTAACATATGTGCACACCTTTAATGCACCTTAAAAAATGACTAATGAACATTAAATACCCATGCGTAGAGCAACAATTCTGGTACAGCTACACTTCCATTAGACCCAAGCACTGGAGTAGAAAGTTCTTCTGACCTCTCCACAATTCTTACAAAATGTTACCAGTTCTGGTCCTGCCATTTCCAAATGTAGTAATCAGATACAGGGCAACACAAAGCCCAGAAGATAGACTAATCCTACTTTATTTAAGGATGATGCTGTAATAACTTGCAATTAGTCATAATTTAGAGACAAGTTAAGACATGTAAACAAGGAGTATCACAAATGGATAGCCAACACAAAGCAGAATATTGTTTCATACTCAAAGTAAGGCAAAGCATTTTATAATGTAATTTAGTTTAATGCTGATAATACTGTGACTGTGGAAAACTCTTGTAATTGAACAATACTTCACATGGCACATTCTTAATGCTTTTAACTGTAAGAGGTATATATTGGACAGAATATGTGGATTCTTTCCTGTTTTTATAGAAAGTACAATGGGATATATCATTTCCATAAAGTTACCACCACAGTGTTGTCATACTTCCAGCATCTCCAACTGCAGCATTTCCCTGCATGCATTGTAGAGTTACCATTTAGTATTGCCCTAAATCTGGATAAATTAGTTGAACTTAACTCTTACATAGAGCTTAGCTGTTAGAGCTAGCACAAATCTAAAAGTACCAATTTAAAAACACTAAGGTTTTAATGCATTAATTTTGAAGTGGACTTCTGTCAAGCTCTCTTTTGCTTCTTAGCATAAATAATCTAAATGTAATTGGGTAGCGTACTGTCTGGTACATTCCACATGCTCAAGGACATCCTAACTATTTTGCATGTGTAATAGGAACTACAGTTATTAACAAATATAAAACAACTGGCAAGATAACTATCCTATCAATACAGAAAAAAAATTAGGGTATTGCGGGGAGAGGTGTCTAACTGACTGATTTATACTTTGAAAAAATGCTTTTATTTATTTGAATTTGGATATTCAAGTATGAACTTTTTGTATGTCAATTACAGACTTATACTAGGAGGAAATTCCAGTTTAGAACCTGTAAATGTAATAACAACCAATCAGAAACTGGAATACAGATGCCCTAAAATTAGTAGGGTAATGTCTGCTTTGTTGGATGGGAATTTGGGAGGAGGGGTTGTTTTGGGTTTTTAGACTAATAAAAGGGACAAACATCATGGCTGTAGCCAATCTATGTTTTTCCTCCATTATTTTTTTACCACAACAGATAGCAACAGACACGAAATACAAAGCCAGTAGACTATAGAAAGACTCTTAATAGGAAAAGCTATCCTACATTTTTGCTCAGCAGGTAAAAAACTCTGGTTTCAGCCCTAACTTGTAGAAGTCCATTTTTACATCCTTCCTCTGTATCTATGGGTCTCCCACTGTTGTTAATATGAGAAAGCAATCTGCACATTCAGGAAGAACAGGAAAACAATAGTTGAGTATAATATATAGCTTTGTGCTCATGAGACTTCCATTGGATAGGCATGCACAGACATTGTTAAAGTTATATGATTAATATAACCCAGTAAAAACAAATTTTAAGTGCAGATCTTTATTCTTTTAGAGAGTTTTCCTTTCATTCAACTGTTATATGTTGAGACTTCCAAGGCCATAACAAAATTCTATTATTATTATTATTATTATTAAAAAGTGTTAATTTCATTGTTAAATCCTTTTATCCATCCATCCAATAATCAGACTACAATGGTAGTATCACAGCTTTGCATCATGAATGGTCAAAATCACTCCAAGGACAATGAACTGGTAAACAGTAGCATACTCCAATACTGTAACATTTTGCAGTCTAGATCAGAGGTCCCCAAACTTGACAGATTACACACCACCAATTTAAAATGATACAACCTTAAATTCCACCAGCACATTTTTCAGTTCACCCTTAAGTACCATCAGCAAATTCTTGTCGTATAAAGTAAATATAAGAAATCTGTTAATGCAGGTCCTCTGTATACCACTGGTGGCACCCATAGCACAGATTGGGAACTGCTCATCTAGATAAAGACTTAGAAAGTTCTCTCTAGAATGAAATTAATTTTTTTTTTTTTGACAACCCATTTTTTCTACCAGAAAACGTTTTGCAGCAAAATACTGATTTTGAGAAAATGTTCATTGGAAAAGTGGAACTGGAAATGGACATTTAGGTCCAAGATGGAACAGCCACTAGCCCAATGGTTAAGGACATTCACTGGGATGTAGGAGACTTAGCAGGGAGCTCTTCTCTGGATTTTGTGGCTCACACATGGCCCTGTCCTCCCCTCCTAAGCTTGACCATAATTTTTACTGTGGTTGGTGTTAAACACCTAAATTTGAACACTGCCATGCAGGGCCTCACAGAACACTTACATTTATATTATGTAAAACAAATGACAGTAAAAAAAGTTTGGTTATCTGTAAAAAGTTTGCAGATTGTCAAGAAAAATAAACAATTTTTTGGGTTGGCAACCCTGAACACAGGGCTGAACAGTCAGTCTCTGCCTCCATAGTTGATATTCCACTTCGCAGAAATAGCAACATACTCATTGGACCAGAGGGAGATTCAGGTAGAGTAAGGGCTTGAACACAGCTTATCTACATCTTAGTAGGCTAGTAGCTATTCTAGTGCCTGACACTGAGAAGAGACTCCTTTCAAGAAAAAAAAAAGATTTGAGCTTCTTTCTGAAGAGGGACAAAACAAAATTGAAAAATCACATCACTTTTCCAGGCAAGAGAATTCCCAACTTCTAGTCAGTTGTAATGCTAACAGCAAAGGAAAGGGAGTTGGATCAAGAAATAACATGATGGGAGTATTATAGAAAAGAAGGAAGGAATGTAAAGAGAAATTTCTCTAGGGCAGTACTCCACGTGTTAGGTCTAGAAAACATATCATAAATAACAGAGCAATTGTACTATTAAGGATTCCAGTGTCAATACAAACTGCTCAAACTTTCATCTATGACCAAGTGCTAGAGTGTCTTCATAGAATTTACAGTTTACTCATGTCCCATTCATTATTAATTTGATTCTTTTTTGTTTTTTAATGTGATCGCAATATTTTTGTTATATTTAAACTTATGGCAATAATGCCTATCTGCATTTACAGTAAGTCTGTTCACCTATGTGCCATTTTTAAAGTACCACGATGATTGATGTCACAGGTCAACAATAAATGCAGTCTCTCGCTATGCAGAATAATCCTGCCACCGCTTTTTGACCCAATGCATTAGACAAAGTTCAGGGTTCTACAGGTTGTTTCCATTAAAAGAAGAATCTGATCATAAAGTCAGTTTTCTCCGGTACTATCCTGCTTATTTACAAAGTATGTACAAAGTTCAAATTCTCTGATGACAGGAGGACTCAAACAGGGAAGAGTTTCTTTGCTGACAACTCCAATTCCTATGACTGCTGTTTCTTATTATCTGACAAAAACCAATAACGAAACATATTCAGAATAAAATAAGGACTACAGTTGTGCAAATAACTGATATTTCAGTTCACTGGATGTTCTCGTGGGGAAAAGAACATGTACGTTTATGCTTTGTATTCATCCAAAATGTATTTTAAAAAATCCTTGTGTACAGAAAAGTCCAAAAAGCATTATTGCCTTTGATTTCAAGCATTATTATATTTATATAACAACATGGAAGGACATTTCAACATGAAAAAATAGTTTTAGTTTAAAACCAACATTTTAAAAAAATCAGAATGTTTTTGCACGCACAATGAGTGTATGATCAGTACAGGGCACCAAGAGGACTAAAAATACTGAGAAAATGGATCCTTAAGGAGTCATAGAGAGAAGAGATCAATGTCTCAGTGGTGACTAAGAAGAGTTTGAATATTATCATGACTACTGAAACAGACTGAGATGCCTAGCATGTGAAACCCTTCTGCCTGCTGATGATGACTGCAGATGGCTGTGTTATATTATAACTGGTTCACAGCTCTGGGCCACAGGTGCGTGTATTTAGGCTCCTGGGAACTACACTGCATTCATTAGGCATCTTTTTCAGGACTGGCATGTCTATGCCATCTTCATAGCTGTCTATCAGGATTGTGGCCAGACAGATGGAGCAGCCCTCCAGGGGTCTGCTAGTTCCATGAGACTCTGAGGGGCCTGAAGAATGTGGTAGCTGAAAGAAGCCTGAGGTTTCTTTAAACTGTGCACCCACTGGAAACTCTCTGCATTTCCACAGGGCAGTTCAGTCCAGGCTGGGTTTCCTTGGACATGCCCCACCCTTTCCATAAATGGCTAACTCCTACTCCAGCAGTGTTGCCACGTCTTGCAAAAATAAAAGTGGCACTGCCTTTAAAAGTGGCACTCCATTTCAAAGAAAGAGGAGTGGAGATACTTATCAACCCACAACTCTCAAAAAAATTAAAGTGACTTCTAGAAAAAACAAGCCCAATTCCACTGATTATAAATGGACTTGGCAACACTGTACTCCAGCATGCAACTTCAGTTTGCATTCCCAGTTCAGAGTAACAGCAAATGAACAAACTTTCAGTGAAGGAAAGGGATGAGAAGGAGGAAATGTGCACCCAACCAATTTTTTCTCCAACACTTAGTCATGCTTTCACATTTCTCTGCTGCCCTGTGTCCCAAGGTTACCACTATCCCTAGACCCTAAGCATGCAAGAAAGAGAGATAAAATAAGCACCAAGAAACTGCAAAAAATATTTATAACTAAAAAAAAAAAAAAAGTTGGGAGGCTACCCTAGGCCCAAAGGTAATCCAAAATAATTTAAACCTGTTATCAGAACTGTTTTTCCGTATCCTAACAATACTTTTATTGACAAAGTTCTAACATTACTTACACAATATTGTAACAGGGAGCCTGACAGGGAGCTCCAGTTACTAAAAAGGGAGAAATACAGCTGACTAGTCTGCTGTGTAAGTAAACAGGCAACTGAGATAAGGGCTGTGGGACCACAGACCTAAGCAGCAGCATGGAAGATCAAGTGGCTCATTAGCCCTAAGGGCATACACTTGTGTGAACCTCTTACTCTCCTGACTCAAATAAGATGGCACCCCACGAATAGAAGAGGGGAATGCCTAGGAGACTGGGCTGCCATGACAGGAGAATGGCCACTCAAAAAGCCTTGCAGGAGCTGGGACACCTTGAGCAGGGTGGTGAGAACTCCGGGGGAGGAAGGCTCTGGTGTTTACCAGGGTGAGAGAAGGTTTTGTTTAAATCCATAGCTTGTTTCTTTTCATTCCAAATGCTTGTTTAGCCAGGACTAGGTTGCATTTAAGTTCTAATTTTAAATGGTGGACATGGAGTGACTATGAGGGGTGGCTGCAAGATACCCATTAGGGTGCCTTGAGGGGCACACAAAGTTTGAGCCCTGCCAGGGGGCAGGGGATGCAAGTTTCAGAAGGGCCCAAGGCACAGGAGCACAGGAGGTTTTGGCCCCTGCCAGGGCTGACCAGAAGACAGGCTGGTTGAAGCTTAGAAGGCCCAGGTCCTGAGCCAGGCAGCACAATATAGAAATGGCTTGAGACTGGGAGGGCCAGGGCTGGAGCCCCAAAAGAGTGAGAGCTGTAGACTGAACCCCAGGGAGAGTAGGCAAGAGAAATGGGAGCTTTAGATGAGCAAGAGTAAGAAAAAAAACAAAGAGCCCATGAAGGGCAAGAGTGAGAGGCAGGCCAGGGCTCAGAAAGGAAGCCAGGACTGGTACCCAAAACCCAAGGTCCCCAGACAAGTGGGCCTTGGGCAAGGGACTCAGCTGAAGCTCCCACAAGGGCTTTGAGGTATTGGGTTGCGTGAAAGTTCTCTGTTAAGATGATAACCTGTAATATTTGCAAGACGTGGATGTGGTTACAGGGGTGGTCAGAGACCACAAACACAGTCTGTAAGGCACCCACTGCCCAGAAGCAGCCATAGAGGCAAGTAGGGCCCTAACAGATTGGACAGAAAGTAACTCATCCATGGATTGGATTACCTTTGGGCCTAGAGTAGACCTCCCAACATCAAGGTGTGGGAAGAAAGCAGGAGGGCAAGGCCCAAGAGGCCGGAAGAGGCACAAGTCATACAATTACAAGGGAGCACTACACCATTGCTCAGCACCAGCCCTGCTACAAATATCCTTAGATCAAAATTCAGCCTCTTCCTTAGGTATTCATTAAAAATAGAAGTATACATTCTGGAACACTATATGAAGATTGTATGCCTGTATTTCACAAGAGTATATGAATTCACTTTATTTAATAATGTAGGGAAGTTGGCATTTTTATACTGAATTAAGAAGTCCATTAGGGTAGTAAGTAGGCATATGGTTAAATCTGAGATCTGTAATATATGAATTACTGAAATATGGAAATGCTATTGTAAATGGAAATGCATCTCTGATTCTTTTGCTTGTTCTGCTGTATTCATTTGGGAATAGTAATTCAGATAGACTTTGAAGAATACAACTAATTTGGCATTAATTTTAAAAGGTTTTACTAAAACTTAGTTGTCTTACATTGTTTAGAAAGTGAGCAGTGAGCCACATAAAAAGTAGGAAATTCAGCCTACATGTTCCGAGCTTGGTATGCTGGCACACAATTCCCCCGTTACTTGTGTGAAGGCAGACTTTGGCCAAAAGTGAGAGAATTTATTATGTATGTCAACCCATTCTTATACATAGATTATCTTATCTTAAAATATTAATTTTCCACTTTACCAAAGAAGAATAAAACATAAAAGTTATGTATTAATGGTCTTAAAATCTAAAACTTCAGAAAGGGAATCCATCTTCTTGCCCACCTACTAGTTCAATGTAATCTTGAAGGAATATGAGAATCAATGTAAATAAATAGCTACAAAAAGAACCCACTCAACTTGTTAAATTAGTCTGAAATGGGGTTTTGGTCTGGTTACATAGTACCAAACTAGAGGTGCACCAATACATCAGTCCATTATTGGATCGGCACTGATATAAAGAAAATTGACTATATCAGAAATCGGACTCATCTGGCCAATTATTTGGCCGATAACTGCTCATGCCTGCATGCAGCCACAGTGCAGCATGCAGGCAGCGAGGAGCAGAGCCTGGCAGCATGGAGAGCTGCATGCAGCTGGTAAGTCTGTTGTGGTAGAAGGGGTGGGGAGGGGCGTAGGGTGCCAGAACAACATCCACCACAGTGAGGAAGGAGTGGTGCTGGGGCTGGGGTAGGCACTGCCCAGCTGAGGTGGGGTAGGCATAGGACAGAGCTGCAGCTCATCTGGAGGGTGCGGGGAGGAGGGCAGCAACTCCCACTACTACACAGCACTGATCCAGGAGCAGCTCGTTCAGCGGCTCGTCTGCTCATCTGGTGGCTCCCACTGTTGCTCCTGCCACTCACCCAGGAGGGCACAGGAGAGGGCATGTGCCCCTGGATGTGTGGGGGACAGGGTGGGCTGGGCAGTAAAAATTGGCTATTGGTATCGGCCTCCAAAATCTCCGGTGCACCCCTATAACAAACTTTTCAGGGAGCCTTGTATAATTGTTTAGATTTTTTTATTTATGTGGGGAAATAGCATACCATACCCTCACTACTGCTACTGTATTGCATCATTTTGTACACTTCAACAAGTAGTTCCCCAAAGCTGGTCTTCCAATTTACATGAACAGTTTAGGACTCAGGGGCAAGAACCATAACTGGATAAATTTTTATTAGCATCACCTAGATCTGAAAGGTGTTTCCAGATAAAAATATTTTAAAATATTTGTTTGATTCTATTGATAATGACAGAGGAAGATTTAATTACACAAAAAGCCTTTCAATTAACTCTGTGGTTAGGGACAGAAGTTACTCATAAACCAGTTTAAGTGATCAGAAACTGGTTTAATCCTGTAACAGAATAGAAGTTCAGTGCACATAAACCAGTTTCAAAATGGCTGAAACTAGTTTAAAATAAACCTGGTTGAATGTGATATCAGACTTCCTGGTTCAAGTTAAATCAGAGTCCCGCAGAGTGCTGTCTGCTCCAGGGAGCAGAGCTGGCCCTGCCCCTCTGCTCCCTACCTGGAGCAGTGAGGGCTGGCTCACTAGCTAACTCACCCCCTGCCCCCACCCCAGGAGAACACCAGCTGGGGTCTGGGGCCAGAGAGAGGGCTTAAATTCACCTTTCCCTAAGAACAGTGCTGCCCTGCCCTGCTGGCTTACTTAGTGTTGGCTGTGATTGTGGACTACAAATCCCAGAGGCAACTGGAAGCAGGAAGAGGAAGTGATGAGCAACCCTGAAGAGTCCTGCTGTTGTGATTGTGGACTGCCAATACTAGAGAGCTTGGAGGCAACAGGAAAAGGAAGTGAACACATAGCCCATGCTGGCTATGTGCCTGAAAGCCATGCTCTAGCACTCCCCAGCTTCTGGATTGAGCCTGCATTTCCTGAATCACAAGTGAATGTCTGTTCATTTGCTTATTGGTTCAATCTTTGCAGCTTTGACTAACCTGCAAAGACTGAATCAATTCAGCCTCAGGTTTTTGACTGTCTGCAAGTCACAAGTGTTTATCAGGGAGATTGGAAGAGGCTTTACAACCAAGGACTTGAGTAGAATTATCTGTCTGTAGTATTTACAAGGATTAAAAGAATTGAAGAACTCCTCTCCTGGGATCACCTGGACTATGCCTTTTGGGAGTCATTTCAAAATGGAGTCTGGAGAACCAGACAAACAAGAGAGTCTTATATGGGGGTGACTGGTTTACAAGCTCCCTTTTTCAAATAAATTAAAAAGATCCGCGGGCATGTTCACTATACTTTTTGTACATATGCATAAGTGTGGAACAGAACATATTGCTATCCAGATACTTACACCTTTACCTCTTTTCTCAAAGTTTCATGGAAAAATCAGATTTGAGGACAGTTTACACGCTTAGAAGCACATTTAACACACTAAACAGATTTCATAGTGAGGAGTTAGTAGAGACATAAAGCTGTAAGTTCTGCTTATTTCTTCATGTTCTGTTTCAGATATATTGTTGTTTCATCATTGGTATCATGTCATTTATAGTTAAACAACTTCTTGTGAATTTTGGAATGCTCTTCAGACCAATCTTCATGCCAGAAGCTCCTATTAAAAACAATGAAGGATTGCTAAACTGTATTAGAAATCTGTCCCTACATTTCCAATTTAACACCAATCTTGGAAATATACATATTTCTTGTTTATAGCAGTACATGGACATATACACTACAGTTGGTACTGCAGCAGCACAGTACAGAACTGATCAATGAACAGCTGTGTTAGGAACTGGAGTCAAATTCCCAGAATGAGTGATGTGGGAGTTAGGCTCCTGTTTCCTACTCTCTGCCCCTTTCCCCTTCCCACTTTTCCTGTCCCCCAAAACATATTCTACAGAAAGAAAGAAAATGGAGGGCTGATTATGGGGAAAGCTATTTGATTAGCCGTGGAAATAAAAGCAGAAACTGATGTCACAATGAGTTCATACAGCAGATGAATCAGGCAGGACTAAACAAAAAAGGGGACTTAAATATCAAATTCATTAAAAAGAATCAATCAAAAGAATATGAAATTAATGAAGATAGGTATGCATAAATGAATTAAAAAACCCCATAATTTCCACATCATCAAATGTTCCTTCCCTTGGTAAACTGCATGCAACATCCTTAGGCATAGGTAGAAGTAACTCATCTGTATTATTTTAAAAAAAAAGTGAAAGCACTGATCTCCAATTGTCTCATCACTTGACCCCAAGGACCAAAAGCAATGTGCTAAAAAAGAAATGTTAAAGGCTTCATCATCTTCATTTCATAAGTAGGAGAAAATTGCTGTAATTAAAAACAAAACTTTTCCTTCATTCAACTGATCCATACAGAAGTGTTGCAACCAGCTATCAAAGGGGAAAAAACATTTAACCTACTCTGGGAAATTTTGGGGTAACCACTCATTTTGGCTTAATCACTGCAGGCTCTGTTAAGTAAATTTGAATGCATCAGTCTCAGTGGGTGTTTAATGCATCAGTCTACATGAGATGTTTAATGCGCAGTAGCCTAATAAGACTGCACAGTAGTGTACCAGGCAAAACCCATGCTAATACACTACTGCGCATTAATACTGGCCTACTGCACAGTAAGCATCACTAAAAAACCGTGTGCTGGTGCTATTGTGCAGTAACTATAGCTGCTGGGCATTTAGTTAGCACTTCATTAAACATGTATTAAACTAAATGTGTGGTAACTACTGCTAATTAATGAATTTGTAAGGTAACAACTAGCAATGGCAATTGTCTGGAAAAAACTGAAAGTTACAAATTTAGATGTCATTTTATTTTTAAAAAATTACTTTTTCTTTCCTCATTCTCAAGATGTCTTCATTTTCTTTTCTCCTGAAACTACAAAAGGTATAATACTAGTGAGGTACCAGTGTTAGATATTTAAGTACTCTTTGGTCACATAAATATTTTTACCATATGTAAACTTATAAATCAGTACTTGCTATGTCCTCTTTAAATCCTCTTTATATGCTCTTTTGTAGCATCTGATACAAGTAATATCTGTTGTTTTAATGACATTGTTATTTAAAATTACATATAGCTGAGAGAGCTGACTGCAGGTCAAACTTGGAAACAGGAATCTAGATATTCATAAATCTAATTATATGCCTTCCTACAATACAAACTTCTAAAAAACAAATATTACATACATTTTAATTAGATTGTCCAAATTTTAACTGGCTTTATAAGCTATCTTTAGAAGATATTTTACACTGTATTTCTGCCATTTCTGATTACTGTTATTGGAATTTTAATGGGAAAACACACCCATAATTGATTTGCTGCAGTATCCTGTAATAAAATTTTAGTTTAATGATGTGCAATGTGGTTTAGTTCAGTTTATTAAAATCAATGTAAAATAAAATCTGCACACTACATAACATGCCAATTTGTATAGTTATAAAAATAATGAATTGAACTGCAAATATGATGGTTGAATCAGTGACTTTAAGAGCAGGACTCCTGGAGAAACTCCTTTTTGTATAGTTGAGAAACATTATATCTTCAAACACAGGGTTGCTTTTAAAACAATGCCATATACTGTATTCACTTTGCATGAACAATACTTTTTATATCGCACAGAATTCTTGAAAGAATTCCTTTTAGGGAAAGTGACTTTGACCCAAATGCAATTGGTTTTGTTGAAATGGCATAATTTTCAACAAAATCAACAGCATCCAGCCCAAAGACAGTTAGGGTATGTACAGATATTCAGGGAGGTTTGGGGGAGGTAAGATTGAGTTTAAAATGGCTGCCTATTCTAAGGAAAATGGGATTGCCCCCCATTCCCAACAGTGAGGGGCTTGGGGGGATTGGGTGGGCTAGTGGCATCTGCAGGGGGACTTGTGGGGATTGATGGAGTTAGCAGGGTCTATAGGGAGGTTGCTGGGGAGTTTGGTGGGATTGGGAGCACTTGGGCAGGCTCTATTGGGAGGCTTGGGATCTCTGATCATACCAACCCCGCCCCTCACCAACTGCTTCCCCCTACACCTCCCCTAGTGGTGCTGAACTGCCCCATATCCCACAAACTATTCCTGGAGCCAATTCTACTGGTCCCAGGAGCCTGACTGAACTAAGTTGGGATCAAGGGATGGGAAAGAGGCTCCAGGGGGCTGGGGGAGGGTTGGCAAGATCATGTAAACTAGTGGCTCTGTGGGGGTGGGGATGTAGACAGAATCAAGGGGGGGGCTCTCCCTCCAAGGATGAGCCACTATTTCTAGCCTCCCCAGGCCTCTTCCCTCCACCCCACAAGAACAACCCCACCTGGTAAACCAACTCCTCAATTATGCCCAACCCTCCACTCTAACATACTTCCATCAGGTCCTGGCACCAGTGAACACCAATAAAACCAGCACCAGAAGCGGCTTTCAGGATCAAGGGCATTGGTGGGTTCGGAGGCGGGGGAGATGACTGGTCTGTGGGGGGAAGCACTGTATGGAGGTGGGGGGCAAAACAGTAGGGGGCTAAAAACTGCCCAGTGCTGGGGTGGGGGGGGGGCGGGGAGAGGTCAGGAAAAGTGTGGTCCTGGGGTCAGGGCTGCACAAGCAACATGTATAGAAGTTCAGGTAGATCAGTCTCACTGTACCCAATCTAGATTAGACTATCTCCATTTAGAGTGAAATTAGATTGGGTTCGTCATTTTTTGAACTTCCCTGAACTTCTGTACAGTTCACACTTAGGTTAACCTAACTGGGGATCTAAGTGTAAGGTCCACAAATAGGCAAACTAATTTAGATTGGGTGGCCATTTTTGACAAAATCTAACTTCTCCCTAACCTCTGAAATATCTGAATATCTGTACTACCATTTATTAAATATAATACATTAAAAAATGGGCACTGTAAAATTCTTATTAAGCCTATTAGTAATTCATATAGGGAATTCTGGCCTTTTGCCCCTGTCCACTGCTGCTTAATACATAACTGAGAACTACATCCTCTTTTTAGCCCCTTGGACAAGTGAGGTTACTTTTTATTATTCATTGTCTGAACAGCGAGTAAATAGTTTATCTGGCTTTGATTTCAGACCTTTCAATGAAGTTGAGGCTCTGAAGATAAAGTATCAGTATTTTGTTATGCATTGTATAGCTATCTTATCTTCTTGCAAAATCAATACATTTTCAATTCTTTTTTCTGTGAACAATATTATATGCCACCTCCGTTTTTTTACTTCAGAGAAATACATGTATTAGACTGAATAATTTAAAGCTGAAAGCAATATACAGTATGTTCTTTTCTTTAAGGGTGGTAAATTTACTTCTTATGCACCTGTCCATAACAACCATCAGTGTACCAGAAGTACAGTACACTGGACACTAGAAACTCTAAGCAAGTTTAGAGTAATACAATTAAGTATGACATTTCTACTTCTTCATAGTGTTTTCAAATTGTATCATGAATACCCTATACTCTAGCACAGGAACATTCACCTCCACACACTATTCTAACAAAACCTGACAGAGTAATTAAAGGAGTAAAACTTCCTTTCCTATAAAACCAGACTCAAATTTTTCAGCTAGGCATTGAAGCAGAACTTGGGTGGAGTGTAGGGCATCTAAGTGTCCTGGTGTTGGGCTCTTGTTACTATAACTACACTATAAGTTGCAACTATGCCACACATTCACCCCAAATAAGTTTTCATAACAATCAAACCTGCTACAAAGATGTTTTACAACATATGTCACATTTTTGGTATATTTGTATGGCACCTTAAATTGAATATATTGCATATCCAAACACCAGGGCTGTGTGGGGCCCATTGCTGTGGTCAGAATACGCTGATGCTGATTGTCAAAATCAGCTAATTGTCACAAACATCCCCAGAACTCCAATCAGACCAGTGTTTACCATCAGCTGATTGTCAGCACTAAGCTAGGGCAGCCCTGGGTCTTGAACTGGCCTGGAGCTGTCCCAGTCCTGCTGCCTCCTGGGCTAAAAGGCTCCTAGGGGATGGATCTGGAGGGTACCCCACACTACAGAGGTTAAACCCACACAACAGGGAGTTTAAACCCCAACACCTAATTAGCCTAGGTAAGCTGTTGGTAGCTGCATGACTGGGATCTGTCCCTGATCCTCTTAATCACATGTCATGCATATGTAGCACAGCAGGACAGGCAATTGTTGGGATCAGACCCCATCACACAATCATTTTGACATCTGCCAGGACCTAAGCCACACAAAATAATCCAAATCAACTGCCAAGTCAGTGACCACAGGACTACATGACATCTAAATAAAGAATCCTAGTCAACTGTCAGGCCATGGCCTCCAAGTTAAGGCTTCAGCCTGAAGAGCACAGACACTCATCCCATGGATGCTCATCCCAGCCTATCACCCTATAGTTGGTCATCCAAGCTTGTCAAGACTGTCTTAAAACATCCAGCAGGGCCTAGCCATCTCCCCCATCACTGGTGCCAAAGTGGCAAGCTGTGATCAACAGACCCTCCAATTTCTCCACATAAACCACTGGCCTCAAACAAAGTGTGTGGGTAACAGGACTCAAACTATTTCTACTGCTTGCCATTAAAATAATAGAAAATTAGCATCAGAAGGGACCTCAGGAATCCAGATCCCCTGCTCAAAGAGGGACCATCCCCAAATATATCATCCCACTCAAGGCTTTGTCTAGAAGGGTCTTAAAAACCTACAAGGATAGAGATTCCACACACTCTCTAGGTAACCTGGTCTAGTGTTTTACCACCCTGCTCATGAAAGTTTTTCCTCATATCTAACCTAAACTTCCCCTGCTGCAACTTGTGACCATTGCTCCTTGTTATGTCATCTGCCACCACTGGCTGCTGACAAATGTAGGGGGGAAAAAAACCCAAAACAGCACGCTTTACTGAAAGGAGCAGCACATTAGTTCAACTTGGCTCTGCAGAATCTATATAGATTAGGCTCTTCAGCAGGGGTTTTTGGCACTTTTATATAACAATTGATTCAATAAGCTATTAGAAAAAAGTGCCAAAAAACCCACACTAAAGCACCTGACCTATACAGACACTGGGTGAGACTAATGCAATGCCTCTTCTGGGCATGTGCTGGGCTCAGCATAGGAGCATGCACAGTTTAAAGTAAAGCACCATTTTGGGGGATGGTTTTTTACATCTGTAAGCAGCTACTGAGAACAATCCAGCTCCATCCTCTCTAGAACCACCCTTCAGGTACTTGAAGGCTGCTATTAAATTCCCCCCCCCTCAGTCTTCTCTTCTCCAGACTAAATGAGCCCAATTCCCATAAGTCATATGCCCCAACCGCCTAGCCATTTTCATTGGTTTCCACTGTAGTCTCTCCAATTTCTTCACATCCTTTCTGTAGTAAGGGGCCCAGAACTGGAAACAGCATCACCAGTGCTGACTAGAAGGTAATAAACTCTTCCTTCAATCTGCTGGCAATGCTCCTACTAATGCAGTCTAGAATGCCATTAGCCTTCTTTGCAACAAGGGCACACTATTGGCTCATATCCAGTTTATAGCCCACTGTAACTCCCAGGTCCTTTTCTGCAGAGCTGCTACTTCTCCAGTTGGTCCCCAGCTTGTACCAGTGCATGGGATTGTTCTGTCCTAAGAGCAGGACTTTGAACTTGTCCTCATGAGACTTCTTTTGGTCCAATCTTCCAATTTATCGAGGTGTCTCTGAATCCTAGCCCTACCCTCCAGCATATCTAAGACTCCCCCCAAATCAGTGCCATCCACAAACTTGCTAAGGATGCACTCTTTCCTATCTCCAGGTCATTGATGAAAATATTGAACAAAAGCAGCCCCAGGACCGACCCCTGGGGCACTCCATTTGATACCAGCTGCCAACTAGACATTGAGCTACTGATTATTACCCTTTGAGCCCAACCATTCACCGGTTTTCTATCCAACTTATAGTCCATTCATTCAACCTATACTTCCTTAGCTTGCTTGCAAGAATGTTGTGGGAGACCATATCAAAAACCTTGCTAAAGTCAAGTTATATCTCATCCACTGCTCTCTCTGCATCCACAGAGACAGTCATCTCATCAGTTTGGTCAGGCATGACTTGCCCTTGGTGAATCCATGCTGACTGTTCCTAATCACCACCTTCTCCAGAGATTTTTCCAGGGATGGAGGTGAGGCTGACTGGTCTGTAGTTCCCTGGATCCTCCTTCTTCCTGTTACTAAGGACAGACACTACATTGGTCCTTATCCAGTCATCCAGGACCTTTCCCAATCTCCATGAGTTTTCAAAGATAATGGCCAGAAGCTCTAATCATTTGTCCAAGTTTTCACTTCTTGTAGGTCTTCTGCCATACTTGTTAGTCTTCCTGCATATTAGGATGGTTCATTCCTATGCCTTCAGTAATGTTTCTTTCAAGTACAACAAGCTCTCCTGGACTCCTTTCCCCCTCAGACTCACCTCCCAGGGAATTCTGCCTATCAGTTCCCTGAGTGTGTCAAAGTCTGCTTTTCTGAAGGCCAGGGTCCTTACTCTGCTGCTCTCCTTCTTTTCTTTCCTCAAGATCCTAAGCTCAATCATCTCATGATCACTGCTGCCCAAGTTGGTATCCACTTCTATGTTCCTCACCAATTCTTCCCTGTTGTTGAGTAGCTGGTCAAGAATAGAACAGCTTCTAGTTGGCCTCTCCAATGCCTGCACCAGGAAGTTGTCCCCAACACTCTCCAAAATAACTTCCTAGATTGCCTGTGCACTGTTATATTTTCCCCCTAGCACATGCTGGGTGACTGAAGTCCCTCATGATAACCAGGGCGTACAATCAAGAAACTTCTATTAGCTGTCTGAAGAAAACCTCATCCATCTTATCCTCCTGGTCTGGTGGTCTATAGCAGATTCTCATCATGACATCACCTTCTAACCCTAACCCAGAGATGTTCAACAGACATATCTATAATTTCATACTGGAACTCTGAGCAATTATATACCACAGCTCTGCCTCTTTTCCCCTGCCTATCCTTCCTGAACAGTTTATACCTATCCATGACAGTACTCCAGTTATGCAAGCTATCCCAGCAAGTCTCTGTTATTCCAATAATGTCAAAGTTCCATGACTGTGTGAGAACTTCCAGTTCTTCCTGCTCATGTCCAAGGCTCTGTGCATTCACATTCAGACACTTGAGGTAACTAACCAATTACCCCATTCCCTCCAGTTTTTTCTCTGACTCCACTCTCTGCCTGATCTCCCAGCTGTGTTTCCTTGCTTCCCGACCTGTGTGTTCCCTGGAAACCTGTCATTTCTCCCAACCCTGGTCAGCACCTGAATCCATGAGAGCCCCAGCCTTGGGACCTAGCCATGATAACACCTAATCTTATGCTTCTGAACATAATTAGTGCATGCCCTAGTTCAATTTATTAGGCACCTAACACCTACCTAAATTGTTGCAAACCATACCAGAACTGGAAAGGGCCTGATCTATTACATGCTCCTCTCAAAGCACATGAACTGTCGTCAACTGCTTTGAGTTCAGTACAAAGCACAACACCTATGATCGTTCAACTGAAAGCATAGTGCATACGTTTGCATTTAGTTTAGTGGGCATTACAATTGCCCAGGAAGTAGAAGACCTTAGTTTTAGGCTCCCAGCATGAGAGGGTGCCAACCCTCTTCCTTTTAACAGTTTCCTACTCACCAGGTTATGGAAGGATTTTCCACACATCATAATGTGCTGGGCCACTGGGCAGCCAAAAAAGCTAAATTCATGAAGTCAGACAAACGGCAAGAAAGACTGGACCATGAATTTTCAGCTAAGCAGTGAGAGGACCCACCTAGGAGGATGGAAAATCAAGTTCAGGTTCTTGCTGCCAGAGTTATTTCTACTTTTTAGTGAATGACTGTCTAATGCAGGGGTCAGCAACCTATGGCCTAGGGACCAGATCCAGCCTGTGAAGAGACTGGATCTGGCCTATGAAAGCTCAGAGACTTGACAGCATGCTTCAGCCATGGAAGCAGAGGCATCCCCAGGGTCCTGTTGATTGCTGTGTTCAGTTTGTGAACTCTGCTGCAGCAGAGATAGCATCCCCAAGGTCCTAGTGTTTCCTTTTTTCCTAGCAATTCTCTTGGCATCATCTGCTGATCCCTGGGGGAAGAGGGGGTGTGCATAGGGTCTGGGTTTCATGCAGCAGCCAATGTTGGTAAAAATACTGCCAACCCCTGGTATAATGTGAAATACAGAAATAGTCCCTCATAGCAAGGATTGCAAATCATCACCCCCAGTCAGTTAGCCCTTCCTCCCATACCCCTTGGGTATCTGGGTATCCTGAATCCCAGAGTGAAAACAATATCTAACATTCAGGCTTAAGTCAGTGCCTAAGCTCCAGAATGGGGCCAGACTTCAGATACCATTGTGACTGTTTCCTAGTGGCTAACTCCAGGTCCCTTCCTGCTGAGCATATGGACACACTGGATATCCATTCCAAGGAGACACTGACCCCATAGGAAGTGTAGGTGCCTAATTTTATCTATTCAGATCATCCTCTTGGGGCAAAGACACATCTCTTATTGGCACTGGAATGCCTAAGTGGTGGTGCCTACAAAGGTAATCTAGATCCACCCCTTAGGTAATATAGTAATGAATGCCATCTGGCTAAGAGACTAAGGGTGGTCTTTAAACTAGGCCTGCACCAATAGAGATTTTGGGGGCTGATACCGATAGCCAATATTTAAGGAGGCATATCGGCCAATACCGATCTGATACAGCTGCCATCAGGCGGTAAGTCCAGTGTTGTAGAAGGGGAGAGGGGAGGGAAGTGGTGTGGAGGGGTAGATCAACACTCTCCGTGGTGAGGGAGAGGGCAAGGGCTGGCACTGCCTAGAGGCATGGCTTGTGGGGTGTGGACAGCTCCTGCCACTGCTTGCATCCTGGGAGGGTGAGGACAGGGAGGGTGTGATGCTGAATACCCCAACTGAATGTCCACCCAAGCACCGGGAAAAGCCAGGGCTATGCTAGGAAGCAGGTGGCAGTGCGGGGCTTGGAGCAGAGCTGTGGCAAAATCTGGAGTGTCTGCAGCCTCCTCCCAGCACTACCAGAGCCCACTCTGAGCCCAGCCCCTGACAAGAAAAGCCCTGCACAGCACTGGCTTCGGCTCCACCCTGCAGCAGCAGCCTGCCCCATGCCATGAAGATCTGGGGGCACACACCCCCCCACCTCCACCCTCCCAGGGTGCAAGGAGTGGTGGGAGCTGCCCCCACACCACAAGCCATGCCTTTGTCCCATGCCCCCTGCCCCAGCTGGACAATGCCTGCCCCTGCCCCCTCACTCACTGTGGGGGGCATTGAACTGCCTTCCATGCCCCTTCCCTCCCCCCCCACGACATACCAGCTGGAGGCAGCTTTCCAAGCTACTGACTCTGCTCCATGCTGCTCTGTGGCTGCACATAGCACGGGCATTTATCAGTGAAATTATCTGCCTGATCAGGCCGATATCCAATATAGACAATTTTCTTTATATCGATACCGACCTGATATCAGAGCAATGCATTAGTGCACCTCTACTTTAAACCATTCTAAAGGAAGTTAAATAGGAGTGTCCACACATTAAAGAGGGTTAAGCTGTGCTAAGTAACTTCTAACCATCTTAAAGTTATGCCACTTTGGGCCAGGGTTATCTTTGACTTGTGTTACTTAGCTTGAGCTGGGGTATTGTTAGTCTGCTCTATAAAGATAAAGTGACCAATTTGCATCTAGCATCCCAGGATTCCAGCCCCTCTACCTCTGACAAACTTTCCACCCTCCCAAGCCCTGCTGCCCAAGAGGGGTGGGGAGGGAACTGAGCTCAAGTAAATACCCCCACCCACCCCAGTGGGTATAACCCTCATCAACATAGCACCTAAGGACCCCAGGAGACCAGGCAGACAACCCTTCTCTCAGAGGACTAATTCTTTGTCCCACATGTGGGCAGCTCTTCCTTAGCAAATTAATACGGGTAGGATGGAAGAACTGTGGTTTCCCTTCCCAGCCTCCTGGGTTCCTGAATATGAAGGGCTGCCTAGCACTGAATATGGTGACAGCATGCTTCCCTGAGGTCCATTCTGCCAGCGTAGTTAACACCCAGGGCTCTGATCCCAGAAGAGGGAAAGAGTCCTGGCTCCTGGCCATGCCTTTGCTCACAAGTCCTTCTAGCAGCAAGTCAGAGTTGACACTAAACCAGGGGTCGGCAATGTTTTTGGACAAAGTCCCAAAAACACCTGCAAACTCAGCTTGTAAGATGTTGGCATGCCTGGAGTGGATGGTACAGGAGCTGTAAGGGGCCCGATCCTCATTGTGGCAGTGCAGCCTTGGCCTCTTCCCTGCTGTTTGCTCCAAGGTGCGCGATCCAAGCAAAATGTTTTTACATGCCACACTCTCACACCCACGCTGGAAATTGCCTACTCCTGCACTAAACCTCTATCTGCAATTGTTCTGAAAGTGTTCCAACTTTAGTATGTCCTAACATTCCAAATTTAGCATGGTTTAATGGTAACCTCTAACAGCACTCATAGTTATTCTTAAAAGTTTCTAAAAGCACAGAGATAATCATTATGATATGGAGAATTCTTCTAGTCACTTAAACTGAAGTTGTGCAATGTCACATATAACGCTATGGGAAGGGCTGACCAGTCAAAATGGAACTAGTGTTCAAAGTATCTACTCTCTCTTTTCATGAAAGAAACCATTACACAATTTAAAAAGTAAACAGATTTACATAGGAATAGATGAGGTGGGGAGTGAATTTTGATCTGAAATATGTGGTGGGGGTTCACTATCATAAAGGAGTTAACCAATATTCATCTAATAAAGAAGTTAGAAAGCAAGGTTTAAATCAATCTCAGCACAAAAAGCATATTTCTTGTCACTGAAAAATATCACACTGAATGGGCTAAGTCATTTACTGAAGATGCTGTGTAACCTGAAGCATCTCTCATTTTTCCTCAAAACCACAGAAATATTTCCTCTCGTAGAGCAGATATTTAAAGGGCGGAAACACTATTTCAAGCTGGGATTTTCTTTTCAAGTGCAGCTAAACTATCTCCAAGTACATTGGCTTCCATAGATGAGGACCAATTGACAGCTGTGCTTCATGCCGATTCAATATTGAAGTTATTGTGAATTAAATTAAGTTTACTGCAATTAATTATGTATACAAAAGAAAGAAATATAACTCTTTTCACCAAATAAGTCTTGTTGGCTCTGTGTAATAGAAGGACTAATGTGAACTTGGGTCACCTAAGCACAGTTCACTTTGAGTTTCCTTCAACTTTGCTCTCAAATTCTGAATCCACCACCCCTCCTGAGGTCCATATACAGTTCCATATACAGTGTATATAGATGAATTCAGAAGATATGAAAATAACTCATCTCAGTAAGATCAAAAATTGTGGCCAGGGAGTTCAATAAATGATGCATATGCTATCCTCTAGAGCCTCAATCCTTCCTTTTCTAGGTTATTTTCAGTTAGCCAAGGTAACAAACTAGAAAATCTGCTAGATTTATTTTGGCAGTATTAGAAAAGAAGTTAGGGATGCTAGTCATACTGATATGTGTTTGCATATATAAACTAGTTAGATACTGGAGTCCAAAATTGGAGCCACAAGAAAAAAAAAAACGAAAAACTAATCAATCATCTTTAATTAATCCTTCCTGATTGACACTGAAATTTATTCCAAAACCTTTATTTATCTAGATCAAGATAAAAACTAAGAGTTAACTGATAGCTAAATTGACTACCATAAAATCCCAAAACAACAGGAAAATGAAGGGGGAAAAAAATCTACCGACTTCTTTACCAAAGCAAGAGCTATATAGGGCCTGGTTTCACTTCAGCAGGTTGTTCTAGATTAGGGTGCTCAATGCAGCCCATGGAGCCATGGCATCCAGGCAGCGGGGCTTCTCACCAGTCAGAAAATTTGGTGGCAGAAGAGCAGTGGCAAGTAATACTGCCACCTCTCCCCCACTGCCAAATTCCCAAGCCCCCTGGGCTGGATCAGGGCTGGTCCACACCCCCTGCTGCCCCTTCCTCTTTCCCCTCCATGTGAATTGATTGGGGCCAAGCCCTGCTCCCTTCTCCCACAGTCCAATTGTGGATGGGCTGCTCTCTGCCCTGCCCTACCCCCACAATTGGCCAGATAGGGCCCTACCTCAGCAATCCAGGAGCCAGATCCAGCCCACCAACCAGAGCCAGCACACAGACAAACTGGCACCATCCATCCAGCCTAAGGGTAAAAAAGATTGGGCACCACTGTTCTAGATTGGTTGCTGTTATTTGGGTATGGTTTAGATTGTGTTTAGCAGCTTACACATTTGAATTCAGTTCTAAAAACCAAAGAAAAAGGCCAAATCTAGGGCACAATGTTACCTTCAAATCACTCAGCTGGTGATAAACAAGGTAGTTGAGTTGCCTGCCCTCTCTTCCCACGGTACAAGGTATAATTCATAGGAATGTGAGAAACAGGCCCTATTCAATTTGGATTTGGCCCAAATCAGGGACAGTGATTTGATTCATTGAGTCAGATTACTGTCCCCAATTCAATTTGGCCAAATCCGAATCTGAAGATTCAATGCTGATTCAGAGAATCAGCGATTCAGACATAGACACAGCTCTAAATGTTTTTTCTACATACCTCAAGTTACCAGGCATCGCTCATGAATGCTGCACTGCTGGCATGAATGGAGCATCCCACAGGAGTGTGGGGGGCAGAGGGGGTCCACATGCTCAGCAGTGAACCCGGAAGTGGATTGGAAGCACTTCCAGTCCACTTCCGGGTCCACCAGGGAGCATGCAATGTACCATCAAATGAGGTTTAGATAAAGTGCTCTGCAGCCATTTTTAAACCCTTGGGGACTTAATACACATGACTGAGGCATTTTAATTAGAGCAGGTCTCCAGGAACCATTGTAATTAAAATTTCCCTCCCCACTCCCAAGCATGTGTATAGGCAGTCATAGTGCCTATCTAGTCTAGTGAGCAAAAAAAATGTAGCTCAGGAATTGCAACCTATATTGCTAAAAATTAATTGCTCAGTGTAATATACCTGAGCCCTCAGAAATGCCACAGATAAACATTTTTAAAATACTGTATTTCCCAATTCAGAAAGGCACTGGAGCATAAAACTACTATATTTACTGAATTGCAAGATAAGTTTTTTATTCCCAATCAACATGGGAGAAACAAAGCCTCATCCCAGAATTACATATCAAGTGAAAATGCAGTATCTGCAGTCAGAAGAGGTATCTACCTGATAAGACATGGGGTGGCAAAGGACCTGGTTAGAAGCATTTGGAAGTGCAGGACTGAGTGGAGGCATGGGACCCAGGGCAGCAAGGGACCTGGTGCAATGGCATGGGGCAGCACGGAATGTGAGAGGGAGGAGGGATAAGTGGCCACAGGAGGGCAGGCACGAGGGAGAGGGGGCAAGCACCAAAGCAGAGCAGATGGCGTGAGGGGCACACACTGGGGGTGATAATAAGAAGGGGGTCAGGCCACCTGGCTCCCCACCTCATCCCTTTTGCTTGCCTCCCTACTATCTGCTCCCCTGCTGCTGCTTTCCCTACCACAGCAGTGAGGGAGAAAGGAAGAGGCGGGGAATGAATTCAACATGGCCATCCAACAATTAGATACTACATATGATACATTATAACAAATTTATAATTTTTCAAGTACAGAATCTAATTCTTGAGGGGGTCATCTTAAATTTAAAGTTGTCTTGGATTTGGGTAAATATGGTAAACAGAACTAGATTACAACTAACTATACTTTCAGCTTCCCACATCTCCTAGACTGTTTAAGAAAGGGTTAATCCCTGAGGACAGTCATTTCCAGCTAAACAATATGCACTATGCACATATTCCACCCTTGTCCCCTCCCATCTGCTGATAAGTGGTGGGAAAGGGCAGCTCTGAAACAATGTCCTTCCATATCTGGCTCCCACTCAGTACACACTAACCCCATTCTCCCAAATCTCATCACACTGTTACAGCTCATTAAATTCAACTGAAGGATGAGAACCGAGCTGTGCCACTAAATGTGCACAGTTTGTGTTTACCAGCAAGAACACTGCATGTAGTGTTGCTCACAACATAGCCCTGTAATACGGAAGCATTCTTGTTGGCAGCTTTGACAATTTATCTATTCATATCAAAGGGAAACAGTGGCTGCTTTAAAACTGTTGCTCCTTGTACTAATGGGAAAAGAGGAATATTAAAAACTATCACAGTGAAATTTCTGCTGCCATCAAAAGGTCGTTGATCCAACAGACAAACAACCTAGTGTTAATGATTTAACAAAACATTTTTCACACAGATTACATGCTCATCCATCAATGTATAATATTTTTCACATCAAGAAAATAAAGATCATTTCCTCCCACAATGCCAATTATAATGAATTATGCACAAAGCAAATACAATACAAAAATCATCATGTTTTTAATCAAAGGAAATGCATTACAATCACAAAAATAAAAGAAAATGTGGCTATTGTTGGAATGTTAGACTAGTTCTCTGAATAATTAATATAAAATGGAAAAGCAGACTAGCATTGGTGAATATTTTCTTCAGCAACCTTTTGAACTTACGCTATTTTCAATTATAAAAACAATTTGCAGATCCAATCAGCCTCTTGCATGATCCACTAACATTCCCCTTTTTTCTAGTACAAGTCTATGCAAGTCCATTTTCCAAAAAAAGGAAGTAGTGGAACAATTTTTATGATTATATGATATCAGGTAGCACACAATGCTCCATCAGAATCAGACTCCAATTGTACTAAGCACTGTATGAAGTGAACTAACACAATAGACAGATAGAGAGAGACCTAAAAAATTATTTTTATTTTTATTAAAACGTTGAATTAATTCAACGGTTAAAATATGTTAGGTCCAAATTCATGTAATTACTCTTTTTTTATCTTCATAAATTTTCAGTAACAGAACTCAGAGGAATTTTTTTAATAACGTAAGTGTTATAAAGTTAAAGCATTACTTGACACATGATTCCCTGGTGTTTTGGCTGCAGCAAGATTAGCCATCTACAGTCTGAAGTACAATTTCCATATATCAGTGGATAGTGGGACAGGGAGGATTGAATCGCACAACAATTTCAGTAGAGGGTTTAAACTGTCTGTCTGTTGGCAGGATATCTGAAATTACCCAGTTAAGGATGTGAATTCTTTCCCATTTCTTATTTTTTCCATGAACTATAATACTGTGATAAATTAGTGACTTCTATTAATATTTCGAGTGAGTTACTATTTTTTAGTCTCCTGATGGTGCAGAGAAGTATCGCTCTCTTACAGTGCTAATGATTTTAATACATATCAACTGTTGTGGACCTACTTGCCTACATGAAGTCAAACAGAATCAGACAATTCATGTACTAGGTGAAACACTAGAAGGTTAATTAGAGACTGACAAACTGGGAAGTAATTTAAATGATTACATCAACAAGTTCCTGGCCCAGGAGTACCCCTGTGCTTTCTACATTTTCAGTTAGATAAATTGTCTCCAAAAAAAAAGGAATATGACAGTTTAATATGTACACTATAGGCACTTTCGCACATGCAGACATGTGCACTTGCAGGAACTCAAATAGCTGCAGCACAAGTTTGTGCCAGGGATTTGTGCCTCAGCACACATGCCTACACTTTAATGTGGGGCAAATTGTGCTGCTTGGGGCAAACTGAACCTGCCCAGCTCTTCCTGGATCTTCAGCCAGAGTCATGGCTGCACAGCTGGCCTTTGTGCAGCACTGCTGTCATATCTTCCAGTGTCCCTACTCTACCATCCTGAAAGCTATTGCTCAGATGTGCTCATTTGCGGTGTCCCG
This sequence comes from Crocodylus porosus, assembly GCF_001723895.1. Classification (NCBI taxonomy): domain Eukaryota; kingdom Metazoa; phylum Chordata; order Crocodylia; family Crocodylidae; genus Crocodylus; species Crocodylus porosus. The sequence goes on along the minus strand of NW_017728951.1, from coordinate 27,119,765 downwards.
CTTTGAACTGTCAGCGTGTCCTTCTGGCCCCAAATGGCCAGGAAGCCAGCCACTTTGTCCACCCTCAAGCTGCATCTCTGGTGCCGGCCCTAGGCAAGCTCCTCTGTCTAGGTTCCCCACCACTTGCTTTACCAGCAGGGTTCCTGGTATTCTCTGTTTAAAAATCACAAATACTCTGATTAAAAACCCTAACATCTGTGTCTTTCCATGATTAAAATGAAATGCCACTATATATGTATGTATCAGATAAGCATAACGTTTTATCGATATATTTACAATGTTAAGGCAATTCGGAAGCCTACCCATGCCTCAATCAATATCATAAAATAAATTCCAAATACCTGTATCTTTTGGCATTTGCTTTTGGTTTTCTCAGCACAGGAAGTCAGAGCACCCCCGCCTCCTTTGCTCACCGGGATGCACTTCCAGCTGTGGCTGGCCCCATAGCTGCTTTGTGGCACTGAGCAGCACTGATATACCAGTGCCCTGCCCCTGCCCATTCCCTTACCCCTCACTCCTAACCCACAGCCCCCACAGCCCTACAAGTGTCCCTTACTCCTGACCCGCAGCCCCTGCCTCCTTCCCACTTGCTCTTTCACAGCAGCAGCTCCCTCCCTGCACCAGGACATGGGTCCAGCTGCAGCTGTCTTACCTGCTGCTTGTGACTCTGAGCAGTGCCAGCCCTTGATGTTGTGCCCTCTGCAACTATGCCCAGGCCCCAGTGATCCCCATGCCCTTCCTGGGAAGTCTTTGACTGGGGCTCAGGGACTGGGCTGGGCAAACCCCTTCCCTTCCATGGTAACCTTCCCTTGCAGAGGCTGCTCTAAAAGGGTAGGGGGCTCCAAGCCCCACTATGGCAGCTGCTCTGGCCCCACTTCTACCTGGAGTGCCCTTCCCCCTCCATTTCTCTCTCACACACCCCTCCTACCACCCCCAGCCCATCATGTACACATGTAGAACCTGTTGCCACCTCAATCCCCACCCTGCCCATCACCCACTCCTGTTACCACCTCCAACCCTTTCCCCTGGTTCATCACAGCTCCCAAGTGGTTCTGAAGACCAGGCGCTCCCCCAGGCTGGGGCCACGTGGCCTGGCATCAGTGTGGGTGTAGGGCTGCACTGTGGAAGCTACTTATGCGGCCACAACTCCTGCCAGCAGGTCCTATCCCATCTGGCAGCTGGGCATGCAAGGTGTGGGATCTGTGGCAGGGGTATGGGTGGGTGTGGGGATTGTGGGGTGGGGGGTTGTGAAGAGGAGTGGGGGAGTACAGGTGTGTGTGGAATTGTAAGTGTGTGGGGTTTTGGGGTAGTGTGTGTGGGGTTCTGCCCCCCTACCACCTCATAGGGCTCCCTGCTGGAGTGCTGGAAGCCCCATGTGGAGGCACAGAGACAGCCTAGGTCGGCAGCAATGCCAGAAGCCACACATGCTGGCATGGAGCCAGCCTGGTCTAGCCCAAAGGCATAGGCCAGTGGGTCTGGCCAACTCCATAGCACCACATGCAGCCCCCAGAACTCAGCTGGAGCTGCATGCTGCCAAGGGGGTCTGTCCCTAGGGTCTGCTGCCAACTGCTGCTGCTACTGTCAATGGTGGCAGGGGCTGTACACCATGGTGGGGGGAAGTATGTGGGGCCCCCCACAAACCCCAACCCCTGCCACAAAGTCCACACAGGTGCAGCTCCCAGGACTCAGCCAGAGCCATATGCCACCAGGGGCTCCACTTACCATGGGTCATAAACACCCCAAATGCCCACTGCCTGCTGCTGCCATGAGCTGCTGTGAGCTATGCCCCACTTTCATTTTCTGGGTAATGCAGCAGCCGAAGCGATGCTCTGGCCACCTGTGGACACAACCTGTAGGAGCATCCAAAGGTCCCATTAAGGGGGGGTGATGTTGCTAAGCCCACTCCATAGACCCAACTGTTGCCATAGAGTTTCGCCATGTTATAATTTGCAGAATCAGAGCAACAGAAGTATGTACAGTCTGTGCACCAAAAGTCACAGGGTGAAATCCTAACCATATTAATGTCAACAAGAGTTTTGTCACTGACTTCAGTAGAGCTACAGCAAAGTGCTTATACTACCCATGCTATTAGTTAACAATGTAAGATATTCAGTACAAAATAAACTTCAAATATATCAAGATTTTTTTCAAAAGTCACATATTGAAACTGATGTGGTGAGGCAGTGGTAAGGTTAAGACAACACATTTTAATGGAGCCAATTTTACAAAAGGTGATAATTTCTTTGAACGTAGACTTTTCAGAATATTGATTCTACTCAAAATTTCCCTTTCCAAACAATTTGCACATCCTCACTTAGCAAATGTATTTATGAGATCTATATTTAAGGAACTTTGTAAGATTTATTGGCTACAACAGTGCAGACACTTGCCAATAAAATCTTTTTCACTTTCAAAGGAATGTGGAATGTGATGAGCATGTTTATTGTTATAACCTTTTTTTACCTTCTAACCTAACCAAATCAAATGAAGCTTAAATGATTCAACAGGACAAAATATTCATAAAATCATTATAAAAAGCTGATTACTGAAGATGGTTTTTGCTACTTAGAAAGTTGGGAAAATGTGAAAAACTCTCTCATATTGAGAGGAAAAATAACCTGGCATATCCTGAAATTTCTAGCATTTATAAATGTTCATAGTATAATCCAGAATAAAAGATAACTGATGAACAATACATTGAGATACATTGAGTCTAGCTGGTCTATTTTTTCTCAACTTTAACAACTGTTTCCAAAAATGCAAAGCATTTTTAAATGAATTTCAATGTTTTCTTTATTCGTTTACAAAAAATCATTCACAAGAAGTATGCACTTTTAAAAACAATCTGCTATCCAGGTCCATCTTCAAAAGCATGTTCCTTGGAACTCTTCCCAAACCATCCCCAGAGTACTAGCATTTCAACAACTGGAATGACAACTTCTTTTTAATTGTTTTATATCCTGCAGGGTTCTATCTGAAAACAAAGAATACACATACAGCACATTCTATGGCTATGATTCAAGTCCTTTTGAAAATAAATTATATATTTTAACAGTGCTATTTTATGTAATGCACTGTTTCTGACACTGGACACTCAACAATGTACAAAACCATAGCTAAGTTAATTTCCCAACCACATGCTACATTAGAGTTTGTATTAGTTTTATTATTATACATGTGTGTGTTTGTGCACATCTTATACATAAAGACATATGATATTTTATATATGTAAGTGCTGGTGGAAGCATGGACAGCCATTTTTATGAAAAAAGATCAAAACAGATTAAGGTTGTTCAGAAAGATTAATGATGGATATATAATCAGCTGGACAGAATCCAGCTAGATCTAGACAAATTACAGAGGTGGGTGGATGAGAATAGGATGGATTTCAACACAGACGAGTGCAAGGTACTGTATCTAGGGAGAAGGAACCAGCAACACACCTATAGGCTGGGGAATACCCTTCTTGTCAACACGGTGGAGTCATTGTTGACTCCAGGATGAACATGAGCAGCCAATGCGAGGAAGTGGTCAGTAAGTCTAAGGGGGATGATCCTTCCTCTCTATGCGACATTGGTCAGGCCACAGTTGGAGTACTGCATCCAGTTCTGGGTGCCGCACTTCAGGAGGAATGCAGCTAGCACTGAGAGGGTCCAGAGGAGGACCATTTGCATGGTCAAGGGGCAGTGGGGCAGGCCCTACAAGGAGAGGCTAAAGGGCCTTAACCTATTCAGCCTCCACAAGAGAACACTGAGAGGGAATCTGGTGACCATTTTACAAACTCATGAGGGGTGACCAGCAAAAACTGGGGAAGGCTCTGTTCCCCTGGGTACCACCTGGGGTTACTAGGAATAACGATCACAAATTGTTAAAGAGAAGGTTCAGGCTGGACATCAGGAAATATTAGTTTACAGTTAGGGCTGCCAGGCTCTGGAATGGGCTGCCAAGTGAGGTGGTACTCCCTCCCACCTTGGGGGTCTTCAAGAGGAGGTTGGACAGATATTTGGCTAGGGTGATATGATCCCGGCACCCATTCCTGCCCGGGGCAAAGGGTTGGACCTGATGATCTGTTTAGGTCCCTTCTGACCCTAAGCACTATGATACTATGATAAAAATCAATGTTATATCTGTGGCTATTTGGGACCTACTAATTACTTTTTTTAATACTGCAGGAATAAGGAGGCATCCAATAAAATTCAAAATGAAATATATTTAAAAATGTCAGAAACAAATACTGTCTTATGATGCCTAATTAATCTATAGTCTCATTATTTCTATGTCTCACTGAGTTTAAGAGCTCAGCTGAGAGTAAGAGTTTATATGGATAAGGAGACACCTACAGTTACATTAGACAAGGTTAAAAAGTGTAATACAAACTTCAGGACATGAGTGCTAAATGATTGGGGGTAAGAAAAAGTTTCCCTTATGGACAGGTCATTCCATAATTACCAATTATGTTAATCTGATATTTTCATCTAAGATAGCCAAGGTAAAATCGTGAATCAAAATCAGTGGGGATATCAATGAAGCTGACTTCAATGGAATGAGGAGCAGGACAGTGAAGCAATTGCACCAATGGGCTGATTTTAAGTAGGTAAGCTTTAATATAGATGTATTCAAATCACATTAAGAACTGCATAAACTTTACTTTAAAAATGCGCATTAGTAAATTACAGAATTAAGCTAAGCATATTTAAGAAACGTTCCAGTTATATCAGCATAAACCTATAAATTCTTCACAGTGAAGGACACTTGCTGTAGAATCTAGAGTCTAGATGCTTTATGGACACCCTGCATATGATACAACCCTTCACTTCCTTCTTCCACACTGACATTTATTTCTACTCAGATATCAGTTTTAATTATTTCTTTCATGAGCCAAATGGCTCATATATAACAATGTAAACTTGGGGATAACTGATTTGTCAATTCAAATCTTTTTTTTTCCCATTTTAACATTTGGCATGGGTTTTACAGGCAATATAGAGAACATCACATTTATTAAATTAAGCCTTAGTCCTTCAAAAAACTTTACAGAAGGTTATGTTTGTAATCTTCAGTGTTTATTTTACTATGAAACCAACACATTCACCAATAAGTCAGATTTACTGTGAAAATAAACACATTAGTGCCTTATAAATAGCTGTTAGAAAAGTTCCTTATGGTCTGCCAAAATCCCAGAATGATTGGTTCATGAACTTTTCCTTTGACTGCTCTAATAGCTGAAGAAAAATATTTATTTTTTGACTGGTAATGAATAGATGAAGATTATATTTCATCCAGAGCCTCCATTAAAGTAACAGGATTTAGAAAACTTCTCCAAAACTTTTAAGAAACTCACATTAAAAAAAAATAAACTGTTGACAGCAGATGTATTTCAATACATTTAATGAAATGGCAAAGGCAGAATGTTATTTTAAATGTAAATTTACAAAATGAGCTTCTCAATATACCTCATTATATCCCTTAAAAAGAAAAAATAAATCAGTGCTCAAGGATAAAGGATACTGTGAGACTTTCCAAGGGTTTAACTGCGCTAGAACTTCACTGAGAAGAACACACTCTGGTCTTTGACTTAACCATACAGAAAAGAGCCTTGTAACAGGTAGTGATGACAAACCGTAAAGACACCTAAATGAAGTACTGAAAATATCCTAATATCCTAGATAGCTAATTGCGGATTGGGTCCCCCTGCTTCCTCCTCC
>NW_017728951.1:27104576-27113960 GCF_001723895.1 Crocodylus porosus | reverse complement strand
CAAAATGAGTACCTAAAACCATAATTTATTTTAGTATTAATCCAGTGACAATCTAATTATGGATGATGGGAAGAATGCAGAAGTTTTTAATGCCTTTTTACTTCAAAATAAGACCAGCTACCAGATAATCCATGCAGCTGGAAGCAAACATAGGGAAGGCGATAGGTAGCCCAGGGAAGAACAGGTTAGGGGTTGGTTTGAGAAGCTGGATGTTTTAAACTTTGCAGGGCCAAGAGTGGGGCCTGAGTAGGGGTGGATAAGTTCTGGAACAGTATACCCAGAAGTTGTGGAATCTCCATCCTTAGAAATGTTCAAGAGCAAGTTAGACTTGCTGGATGGTTAAGCCAGGGCTGATCCTGCCTTGATGTGGTTGGACTGGATAACCCCTTGTTATTACTTCCACCCTTGTTTTTCCATGATCCTATCAGGCTCAACTTTGGCATGAGTAGATAAAGAGTACTGAGAGACAGAGAGGATTCTGGCTGTAAGACAGGATAGGGCTTTCTATCCACATGAAGTTTCACTTTTTTCATCTTAGACATTTCTTTTAGGGTGAGCCTTCTCCTTCACAGATATAGTAGAAACTCTGGGGCAAAGGTCTATTAGTAGGCATTGAACACAGTAGATCCAGGTCCAGAGGCAGGTGGAGATTCCCTTTGGTGGCAGGTAGTTCCTTAATCATGAGTTTTGAGAGGGAGAGCAAGTTTCAGATGGTTCCGCTCTTCTCTCTCTCTGAGTTTTCCTCATGGCTGCTGCCCCTTCCTCCTGGGCAGTCCTCAACTTATATAGCCCTTATGACCTCATTTACCTGGTCCAATGGAGGCCAGCACTATTGGTCAGCCAACCAATTTGAAATGCATCACTAGTTGCTGGGCAGACCAGCAGTCTCTAGCCCACCAGGGTGCCCAAGCCCCTCACCCAGGTATGTGATGCCAGTCACATAGGCAGAGGGAGCAGGTTTCCCCCCTCCCTCAGGAATGTATCTTAGCTCAGGTTACCTAAAGAGATAGGGTAAGGTGTGTATCCTCTGCTGGGCCCTTCCTAACCAAATTGCCACAGAGAAGAGTTTTTTGGGGAAAACAGAGGTGGCCTTCTGCCACTTGTGAACCTGTCTCTCTCTCATCTCAAGGAAGTGCCCTCCTGTTAGAGCTGTTCTACGTATGAAAAATTCTTTGTGCCAAAAGTCTCTTTAAACCAAAAAGTTTGACCAATATGTTTCTATTACCAGTTTGTTTTGACAAATTAGCACTTTCCAGTAAAAATATTTCCCCACCAGCAATAATATTTATCTCTCTCCTAAAGAACAATATTTTAAAAGCCCATAAGAACAAGAAACAATAGCCAGACTTACGCCCCTCTCACTGTCTGTTCTACATCTTCCAACAACTTCATTTCTAAAACCATATCTCTGGTTCTGTCTGCCTCCAAAAGCTTTATCCCCAAATCTAGACTATAGGACCTTAGAACTACAGGAATTTCTTTCTTTAGAGTCTTCTACAATAGCTCTTAGTTTTCCTTGCACCCAACTGACAACAGATTCCTGTTCTACCTACCTCTGCTCATCTAAAGCTTTGTAACTTCTAAGACCATTTCTGACTCATTATCTTGTATTGTAAGTCTTCACCCATTTCTCTCACCTCTTCATGAAATAATACCAGAGCAAGTAACTGGAAAGAAACACTACTCAATGTGCTCAGCAAATTTCCACAATCATCAATTGAATCAAAGCTTTACTGTCACATGGTAGAGTCAAACAGCAAATTGTAAGTTTTCTCCACATTTGTCTTCCAGGAGAAAAATTCAGGTGCTGATATCTGTATAAAAAGATTTATTTAAACATCATGTCAACAAAGAGATTTCTTGTTATGATTTGTAAATTAATACGTAAGAGTTACTTAAAAATACAGAATTGGAATGCATCAGTCTCCACCTTAACAGCAGTTACAATTTTACCTTGTTTACTCTTGGAAGGATGCTCCACAGTCTAATGCAGAGAGTGGCAGTTAGCCACATTAGTCTGAAGTCAGGGAAAAGGCAGGGTAAATTTGCACCTTACTGATCAGCTATCTAACTAAACTCTCTCTAACGGATGCAAATCTCTCTGCCTTTTTCCAGAGCCTAGTGGTCATTCCCTAATGGTTAGGAACCTTCTAATTTCCTGCCTACATTTTTATGGCTAATTTATACAAATTTGTTCTTCTATCTACATTCTCCTTTAGCTTACATACGTCTTCTCCCTGCCTCTCTGGTATTTCCTCTACCCACAGCAATCAGAGCCCTCTTAGCTTTCAGGTCTTCCAGTTCCCTCCTGTATGACAGGCTCTCTATTTCCTCGATCATTCCAGTAGCCCTTGCTTGCACATGCTCTAGTCTAAGCTCACCATTCTGGAACAAGGAACACCAGAATTGCACACAGCATTCCAGACGATATCTGATGAGCAGCCTGTAGAATGGCATTGATGTATCCCTATCTCTACTGGAGATACCTCAACTGTTTTAATTTCTCACAGCAGCATCATTCTGGTCACTTGTATATCCTCTGCTGTTTTCAAGTCATTAGCTCCTATATTATAGCAAAAGTTTCTCGTATTAGAAACTTAGTCCTTAGGGGCATCTATAGACATGCTGCAGTGTGGAGGGCGGTAGAGTGCCTGCAGTGTCATGTGTCTTCAGCATCCCATTCTTCAAAATGGTGGTGGGGGGCACTTTAACTAAAGCTAGTTAAATGAGCTTTAGTTAAAGCACTCCCACTGCCAGTTTGAAATGTGGGGACATTGAATATATGGAACACGGAGGCTGCTGGAGCATGCTAATTAGCATGCATAATTTAAGCATAATTTAAAATGTTCCCAGTTAAAGTTAGTCACCCTTTTCTTTGCTTTTTTAAAAAATTGAACAGATCCAGAAACATAAAAATACTTTCTAAAAGTACGCAATGTCAAATAGGTATACTATAAATTGTAAGGACAAATATACATATTAGAGTTACCTGCCTGCTTTCTGGATTTATATGTGCTGTGCAAAATCTTACTCTTTTAGGAAAAAAGGAAAAATGGTACAATAATGATTTATTTATAGTTTATTACTTGTTTGAATACACACACACACAAGCAGCAAACTTGTTTATTCACTGCTCTTTGTTACTTGAGGGACTGAGTTTCTACCAGTCTGGATATCTGGATATTTGGATGCAGATGTATATATATACACATATATATACACATATATATATATACATATATACACACATACACTTACATTACATATACAGGCTTCCCTCGCTTTATGCTGTACATGCGTTCTTGGAAAACGGTACATAACTCAAATTCGCATAAAGGGAACCAACTTTACAATGTAACAAATATGGATATATTCCAAGACCTCAACTGTACTGACCCCCAGACCCATTTCTAACATTTTACAAGATAATTTTGGCACACACCAACAGCAGATAGTACACGGGGTGGTGATAAACGTTACCATAATGGGGATGGCAACTACAGAAACACATGTCGCAGACAACAAGCAAGGAGCACAGATCCACACAGGAGACTATATTTTGGTGCATTACACTCTCACAATGCACCATACAAAGCAGATGACTGTGGGCTTCCACCACACTGATTGCATAAGAGTGAATTTACCTCGCATATAACAAAGTTTTGGTATAAAAAGGGTCACCACATAAGAGTAAATTCGCACATACAGAACAGGCATAAAGTGAGGGAAGCCTGTATAGTCTTGACCTGATGTGATGAAAGAATCTCAGAAAAGGTAGAACGTCCTTTTCCAGCCACTCCCCTTTCTAGAAGACAGAGAGACATGAACTCTGGCAAAATTAATTTTGCCCCTTATCAGTAAATTAAATTATTTTTCTCATATGGTGAACTAATGCTTGTGCTCTATTTGGTAGCATGTTTTTGTTTGCTTGAACAGTCAAAAATTTAGAGGGAAATATACAAGAAAGATAAAGGATCAAGGTTTAACCTAGGTATGACTAAACTATATGCAGACAGAAAAGCCATGTGTCCTAGAAACCCGGAAGTGCCCAGTTTTCAGGGCTTTTTGGATTTAAAAAAAAATGCTGCTTTTCATACATACTTCCAGGCTGAAAGAATCAACAACCAGCTGAGTTCCTATGCTGGAGGGAGTGTTACTTTTGGGTCAACAGACCTCTCAGAACAAGATGTGAAGAGGAAATAGTGAGAAATCATATAGCATACAGATTTTAAAAATAAATCATCCATAGATGCCTACTTAAGAGCAGGGGCTGAGGCATGCATATTTTCTTGTAAGAAAAAGTAGTAGTCACTCCAGGTTTTTTTAAAAGGTTAGATTAATAAAAGCCAAATATTTTTCCCATTTTCCAGAGAGAAAAAAACAAGATATAGCAAAACAAAGTAACATGTTTAAAGATGTACACTATTTCAGAGAACAAATTTAGATAGGCAGTCTTACATGCTTAATTAGCAGGATGCTTTAAACTGGTATATCTAGCATCTTCCAACCATTTGAATCACATGAGTGTTAAAAATACTGAAACCATATTAGGTGGAATATAGCAAAGTATAAATGGGAATACTGAAATCTCTTGTAGTATTGTGTATTCACAGACAGGGGAGTAGACAATGTTTCCTGGTACACAAACTTTGTCATTTCATCACCATCTATGTACCTACCCACTGTCTCATATGATATAAGCAAACTCTAACCTCTCCTTATCCTACTCCCCACCCCACAACTTCCTCATTCTCTAGCCTTTTATACAGCCTCCAGGCCGTCAAGACCCTCCCCCCCACAGAAAACACTTCACTAGAAATCTCAAACCCCAGAACCCAAAAAACTTGCCAAATATATTTTCGCACCATGGTATAGAGATTTGAATGGGCCAAGGCAACAAGTCACAGATGAAGTTTGGGTCTTGGGTAGGAAAGAAAAAAAAAAGTGAGAAGCACTTTATGGCTCCACTCAGTCCCAGAATTTTGTAAGAGGCTTTAAGCCCTCAGCTGACATCTTTCAAAAGACTTTGAAGTCTAGAAAAATCACAAGCCATTATTCCTCTTAAATGAGCAGAATTACCTCTTCTGAAGTCAAAGGCAATCTTTTTATTTACTTAGATTTATGTGTTGCAGCAGATGTATCGCATTTTATGTTGGTTTCGGCTTCACTGAATAATGGAGATGTGAGCTTGTATAAACAAGGAAAGGGATTTAATGAACATACTGCACATACTGAAGTGCTTTGGAAAGGTGCAGAATGTATTCTTCCAAGTATATGAAAATCCCACATAAATGATGCATGATTTTCTCTGAACTGGGCCAGCTATAAGCTGTCAACCATAGTTAAAACACTAATTCAAGTTTGGTAATTGTTCACTTCAGTTTGATGTAAAAAACAGTTAGGAGAATTTTTCTAGAATGATAGTTCTATTTTTATGTAGTTTTTCATTAGTAATCATTTGTTTATGAGTTTCTTTTTTTGAAGATTCAGTCTTGGTCTTAGAGGAATTGTTTTTGCTCTTTAGAACAGCAATTTTACTTATTGTATTTTCAATCACTCTAATTTCTTTTTCTGTGCAGTAGTCTCATTTGCAAAATCAAAAAAAATAGTTGGAACCTCCAATTACAGCATATTTATAGCATCCTGATATGTAGGCTGCAGTTTTCCAGAAGATAATATTGGGTTGTCCAATAATGCTTTTTTAGGACACTGTGAATTAAACCCACAAAGGGGGTAGACCCACAATACCTTCATTTTAAGTATCTAGCTGCCTAGTGAAATTGACACCTATGAGGTGGGCAAGTAGCCTCCTTATACAGTGCATTAGGAGGAAGGCACCTAAGAATGGCATCCATAATAGCCAGCATGCTGCACTCATAGGAAATTACAGAGATAAAGACAGAGATGCAACTTAAGCACTTCTCCTCTCTAGGACTTAAACATTTAGACTGAACATTTACATCCAGTCTACTTCTCAAGGCTCATAGCCCTGAAGCCACTATTGGAGTATAGTACCTTCACCAGACCTTTCTCAAAAAATACTGTAGGTGGAAAAGATAAGGGTAGTGATACTGCCACATTTTACTACAACCAAATAATTATTAGAGGGTGTGGGAAACTCAGCTTCAATTGCAGTCCCCGTCTGAATGCTTTTGAACTTTCACTTTGCAAGCAATAAATAAATGCATATTAATTGTGCCTAGGAGACGGAGCATGAGAGAGAGACAGACAGCAAGCATGCTCAATTCCATAGCTGAGGGGTTTAGAAACCTATATTCTATCACTAGCTCCAATGAACACTTGATATGCAAGTATATTATATTTTTACTTTATTAATACTATACATTTTATCCAAGTATTGAGCATGTGCACACAGACACACACACACGTTCCCTCATACAACATATGCCTTTCTCCAAAAAAAAACAGCTGCTGAAAATTGGGGTGCACATTATGTGTGAGAAATACAAGAAGTGCAGGTTCTGCCAATAACCAGGTGAAACCAAAAGTAAAATCTGTAGCAATCCACAGAGCAGAACAATGAGCAGGCCCAGATCCCTAGCCACAGCTATCCTGTTACTTACTCCAAGGAAAGATCTTTTTTTCTTAATTCTGCCTTGCAAAAACAAGGTGCATATTATATTCTGGGGCATGCTAAATGTGAAATAAATGTGTGCGTGAACCAGTACATAAATATTCACTGGATCTGCACACTTGCTTTAAAATAATAAAATAATGTTTTTAAAAGCATCCCTGTTACAGTTATAGTCCTTACTTTGACCCTAGATGGGGAGGGAGAGAACCTCATCATCGTAATTAAGGGGAGACAAATTATTTATTTTATTTCATTCTAATACATCTACTGGAAGAACAGGTTCAGTGCTTCACTCATGTAACAGCAATGTTTAGGAAACCAATTGCTGGAAGGCAATTAATCAAATAGTTACAAAGGGACAACATGACCTTTTATTCCCAAGCATTTTTAAAAGCATACTTTACAAAGATTGAATAAAAAAAGGCAACAACAAAAATGGAAAAAAGGGAAAATGGCTTATACCTAATATTATCATACTATAAAAGAAGCAGAAATCCTTTATTTAAATACTGTGTTCCTGTACTTTAGAGTCAATTATTGTCATCCAGAATGAAGGCATTTTGTCATTAATTGAACCTTCTTTTGCATCAATTACAGGTCCAGGGCTGCAGCAGGGCAGGGGAGGTGCATGCCCTGGATTCATGCCCCTTCCAGATGCAGATGGGTAATGAGAAAGGAGGTGGGGGGGCCCTTCAGGGGCAGCAGGGACCTGTGTGGCTGGCCTAGCAGCACCAGAGCTGGTGCCTGTGTTCACAGGGGCAGGGCTGGGGGGAGCAGGGGACTGTAGGTTGGATGTGAGGAGCACCAGAGGGGTGGGAGACTGGCAGCACCAGGAAGTTGTGGATCAGAAGTGAGGGGCACCAGTAGAGATGGGGGGCTTCGGGTCAGGAGTGAGGGGCACTGACAGGGTTGGGGTCTGAGGGTTGGGAGTGAGGGGCAGCAACAGGGCTGGGTGGGGCTATGGTTTGGGCATGAGGGGTAACAGTCATATGCTGCCTCTTCTGCCATGAAAGAGGTGTCCTCTTTTTTGGAACTGGAAATGTAGCAACCCTATATTAAACAGCCAAATTGTTAGAGCAGTTGTCCAAGCAATGAAAGACCTGAATTTTGGGTCCTCCTCAATCTGAAATGATTCAAACACTCATCTCACAGAACAGTGCCCTAACAATTAAGATGTAGGTTATGCTTAGTAAGTGCATCCTCCACCATTTCTTTTGAAAGTTAGCCACTGTACAGAAAATAATGCAAGGCTCATAGGGCTAGAAGGTGAGTTTAGTGGTGAGTTTAGCAAGGAACATGAGTCAGGAACAGGGTGGATAAAAATCAAATAGGATTTTTTTTATTTAATCACTTTTTTTTTGTTAAGATGCTTTAAAAAATATATACATATATAAAGACAGTTTTAAGATGTGCTAAAGCTCAATGATATGGAATAGGGATTATAACTTCTACTGTATACTATTTGAGACAATATATTCATGTAACCTTTTTAGAAAAGTTTTATAAATAGGTCACAACAGGCCATGGACTATATTAGGGGCCCAATCGTATGGGTTTCCCAGAGGCTTCTCTATAGGTTAGTAAAGTTTAAAGAAAACCACTCTACCCAAAGGGACTCAATGCTCAGTATAGAAGTTCCCATTAAGCTTCTCTATGATGCTTACTTTCAGTTCTTAAACTGTGGATTTGGGTCTTCAGACATACTATCCTTGTTAACAACATTATATGGAGATGACCTGATTACCTACCCATCAGCCCTATTGTCTGTCTGCAAGTTTGTCTACACAGAGTCAAGCCCTTACCTCTCTCTAAAAGTTCAAAGTTTCAAAAAGATAAAAGAATAAAGGATAGGTGGGGTGAAGTAAAAGCGAGGAGCAGTAGAAACAAAAGAGAAACATTCTGAGCAGAATGTTTCAGAAGTCTTGAGGAATGAGTTTCTGAGTATAGCTTGTCCATTGATTTGAGATCTAGTGAGAGAATGGTACTGTAGAAGGGAAAACCTATCACAGCAGCAGGCTTGCCAGGCCATAAGAGAAACCATGTTTGAGAATACTTTAATGAAGTTCCTTTAGCTGTAGGTAAGAAAGGCATGCATGCAAAATGCAAACAATGCAACAAAGAAATGCAAGGTCTTGTTGCCCAAATGAAACAATATCCTGAGAAGTGCTCCTTCTCAGGAAGGAGCTGCTTTGAAGATGATGCATGTTCAGACATGTTCCATTCAAGATCTCCAGGTTAGTAAACTTTCTTATTTCATATTTCTTTCTTAAGGGCTGTCTGTCTTCCCTGTTCATATCTTTTGGGTGGACTTCTGGACTACTTGAATTCTCATAAAAATGTTTGAGCAAAAATATAGTTGTTAGTTTATGGAACTATCATATTTTTAATGTTGCAATATAAAATAATGGCTGAAATAGGCAGCTCTTTTTACAGTTTCACTTCTTGCACTCTACTGATTGAAATGAGTAATACTAAATGAGGAGTACTATAGTGATTGCACTGACCTCTGTTCAGGAGGCTCTATCCTCCACATACAGGATTCTGACTATCCACCTTCAACATCATCACTGTCGACAGTTTCAGAGTTATCTGCTAATGATACCAGTGTTCCAGCCAAATGTATGTCACATAGTAGATAACGTGTAGCAAAAAGAAAAATATTTCATAGATTTCATAGACATTAGGGCTGGAAAGGACCTCGAGAGATCATCGAGTCCAGCCCCCTGCCCAAAGGGCAGGAAGTCAGCTGGGGTCATAGGATCCCAGCAAGATAAGCATCCAATTTACTC